>NC_081528.1:2999089-3049089 GCF_030273125.1 Centropristis striata | reverse complement strand
CATATAAAATGTAATGGTGTGAAACTAAATGTCTAATTTCTTTGACCTTTAACCTCATTTTAATCTGGATCTATTTCTTCATATGTAACTTCTCTAGAAGATTTCCTTCTTGTTCTCCATGTGAGGACCATGGGGCCCTCATAAAAAAATGAAACAGAACAAAGGAAAACAGTCAAAAAACAACAACACATAAAACACATGTGCATGCCTCTCCTGTGTTTTACAGGAAGACCTCGGGGGCACGATGTCCACTGAGTGGCAACAGATTACAGTCACACCTGATCTCTACAATCTCAGGTGTGGTGTTATTCAGATGGCCCCTGGCCCTAACATGCTCCAGAACAGCAGAACCAGGAATCTGGAGCGTCTCCTCCGGACCCACCATCCTCCCGCGGATATTTTTTTCTGTCTGTGTACGATGAAGGTGATGTGAGTATTTATAGAAACACCCACTGCTGAACTCAACTCTGTGATTTGAAGCTTTCTGGGCCAATTCTCTAATCTGCTCTTTGTCAGCATTTTGATTTAACCCTCAGATCCAGAACATGTTTAGGCGGCTGTTTGCTAATTAATACAGACTCTCTGGTGGCAGATAACACAGCGTGTCATTCATACAGACAGCCACCAGCGCTTTCATCTTCAAGTATAAAACATGAGATGAAATGGAGCAAAGAGTACGCTTCCACTGAACTAATTCCTCATTTCTTAGAGTGTCTGTTCAAGGGCCTCGCTATGCACTTCGTTAGTGTAGTGTGGGGGAAATGGAGTGTGCGGGGATTTTTATTTTTTATTTTTTTGGCTGCCATTGAGCTAATAACACAAACAGACGATCAGTCCTGTGGATGAAGCCAACCTCCATCGCTTCTTTTTTCTCTTCACATTACTGACGACACACTTGCATTTAATTACTGCACAGATTTATTTTAATACCTGGTACAACTAAAGGTACATTTGTTTGGAGAAATATATTGATAGCATCAAAAATAGCTGATAAGAGTTTAATTTAAGAGCTGATATCTAGACATTTAACATAGTTTTATTGATAGTGATTTTTGTTATTATCAAGAATGTTTCTATGACTGTAGATATAGAAATGACAAAAAAAAACACACGCGCAAAAAATGACCAAAAATAACTGTAAAAATGACCAAAAAAGACTCAAAATGACCAAAAAGAAACGTAAAAATGATCAAAAAGACACAAAATTACCAAAAATAACTAAAAATGACCAAAAAAGACACAAAATTACCAAAAATAACTGTAAAAATGACCCAAAAAGACGCAAAATTACCAAAAATAACTGTAAAAATGACCAAAAAAGACACAAAATGACAAAAAAAATGGATGTGAAATTGACCAAAAAGAACACAAAATTACCGAAATAGACACAAATTGTTTGGATTCAAATCCAGTTACAAAGGGATTTACTGATACCAAAGTCACAAACTTTTGCCATCAGTTTTAAAGTCATTATGGTGTAGAAAGCTGTTGTCCAGGTGGGAGTGTGGCACCATGGGTGGTGACAGGGCCGGCTCGATGCATAGGCAACATAGGCGGTCGGGCACCACCAGTCACACTCAAGGGAGAAAAAAACACAAAAAAAAATAATAATTTTCGATGCACACTGTGGCCCTCCCTTCGTGTTCTGTCTTGAAAATAATAAATATGAACAAATTAAAGAATCAGATAAACAATGACATTTTCTCACTTGTGGTGTTGAGTCACGTGACGTGTGGTCATTGCCTTGCCCCCCTTTAGACGGTCAGACCGCTGTCACAGGGGTCACGTCAAGTGACACCAGGTTATGTTTTGATATATCTTGCAAGATGAAACGGCGGTCAAAGCTCTCCTGGGTGATGACATCCTCCCAGTAGGTGAACTGGAGGGTCCAGTGTGGGTTGGAGGAGGTTTTGAACCAGGAAAGCCTCCTGAAGCACAATAGTGGAGGTGTGTCCAACAGGACGGAAGGAGAAACTTTTTGGATTTCCAAATTAGCTTTATCCCTCAACTGCATATCATATTATTAATTTCTGCATAATGCAGTCTACCCACAACAATGTTTCCATTGTAAACTCTCTGAGGTTTTGAGCTGCAGTAGAAGGTGTGGGTTGTTTCCAGGTGAAGGTCCGTGCAGCAGCAGCAGCCTCCCCGGCTCAGAGCCAGACCACTGGAGGAGCTCTGGCAGGACTCGGCCCGGTCACTGCTGCTGTTGGCTGGGACCAGTAGACAACCTTTGGCTGACCAGATGCTGGTCACAGTGGAGAGAGGACATACCTGCTGAATGGAGGAGCCCTGCTGAACCAGGCTGACCTGCACCATCAGCACCAGTTAGGGACCGGGGAAAAATGATGATGGATAGGTAACACTCCTTCAAAAGCCTTTTTAACCCTTTGATGCATAACATAATGACACTCCTTCTAATGCACAACATGGGTCAAAAATGACACGCATTCATTTCCACACCTTTAACTGTAGCAACAGCTAACTTCTTCAGTTTCTTGTTCATTTTAATGGCTGGTACAGCTAAAGGTACATTTGTTTGGAGAAATATATTGATAAGAGCAAAAAAAAAAATGATAAGAGTTACATTTAAGAGCTGATATCGAGACATATTCCATGGTCCACGGTCACTTTAGACCAGGGGTCTCAAACTCAAATTACCTGGGGGCCGCTGGAGGCAGTATCAAAATGACCAAATAAAGACACAAAATTACTAAAAAAAGACACAAAATTATTTAAAAAGACACAAAATTACCAGAAAAAGACACAAAATCGCCAAAAAAGAGACACAATTATTAAAAAAATGACACAAAATTATTTAAGAAAGACACAAAATGACCAAAAAAAGACATAAAATTACCAAAAAGACACAAAATCATTACAAAACACACACAATTACCAAAAAAAAGACAAAATTACAAAAAAAAGAAATTAAAGGGACCTTCCACACACAACACGGTAAAGAGACATTCATGTAAAACTCACATTAATCTTTCATATCAAGGTGGGGGCCACAAAATATCGTCACGAGGGCCGCAATTGGCCCACGGGCCGCGAGTTTGAGACCCCTGCTTTAGACCCATGTTGTGCATCAAAGGGTTAGTGGGAACAACAGACCATGAAGACTTTGCAGAGACGACATCTTAATCATGCCTCCACTTATAAGTGTCATCATAGCTCTTCAAAACAGGTATACGTTTAGTGAAATCAAGTTATTAAACTGCACAAATGATTAAAAATCTAGAGGAAATGAATGCAGATGCTTCCAATGCATTGCATGGTGCTCCTCTGTGTCTACCCTGTGGCCTGTTTGCTGAGCCGGACTATTTGATCGTGGGTTTGTATCAAGATGGCAGCAGAAACAGATCAAAAGGACTTTGAAAAAGTGTCCATTTGTTGGGGCACAGATGGCAGCAGCTTCACTCACAAACACCTCTCCACTGGCTACTGTTGCAGTTGGAACGCTGACTAAAGTGACATCTGCATTTAGATCTATGGGAGAGACTTCAGTAAACAGGGTTTGGAGTTTGGCCTTCGCAGCCAGCATCACATCTCAAAACCAACTGATGATCAAAAGACCCAATGAGGGGCTAACGTCTGGGAGAACGGTTCTCATTGACTCCAATGGAGTTCCAGAGGCTGCTAGAACCAATGCCAAGAGGCTTTGAAGCTCTTCTGGTGGCCCAACACCTTACTAAGACCATTCATGTTGGGTTGTCCTTTCATTTCTTGCCCGTCTGTCACACGTCTCTATATTTATATATAATATATACTACCAGTAATAGTCACAGACATGTTATAATAAAGCACTATTGGTCAGTGTTGCTGATCCAGGAATTGAGGCTGTAACTATACAGTCATGTAAAAAATATTAGACCATTGTTTTCTTCAGTTTCTTGTTCATTTTAATGCCTGGTACAACTAAAGGTACATTTGTTTGGACAAATATAATGATAACAACAAAAATAGCTGATAAGAGTTTAATTTAAGAGCTGATATCTAGACATTTAACATGGTTTTATTGATAATGATTTTGGTTATTGTCAAAAATGTTTCCATGACTGTAGATGTAAAAATGACGAAGAAGACACAACATTACCAAAAACAAATGTAAAAATGACTAAAAAATACACAAAAATTATCGAAATAGACACAAATTGACAAAAAATACAGTCATGGAAAGAAAAAAATTAGACCACCATTGTTTTCTTCAATTTCTTGTTCATTTTAATGTCCACAACTAAAGGTACATTGGTTTGGACAAATATAATGATAACAACAAAAATAGCTGATAAGAGTTTAATTTAAGAGCTGATATCTAGACATTAAACATAAAATATATATAAAAAATTACCAAAAAAGGACATAAAATCGAAATAGAAACAAATTGAGCAAAAATGATCAAAAAAAGATACAAAATGACAAGGAAAAGATGTAAAAATGACCAAGAAGGACAGAAATTAACAAAATAGAAACAAAACGACCATAAGTAGATGTAAAAATGATGTGTGTCTATTTCGGTAATTCTGTGTCCCTTTTGGTCATTTTTACATCAATTTTTTTTGTCATTTTCTGTCTTTTTTGGTAATTTTTACATTTATTTTTTGTCATTTTGTGTCTTTTTGTAATTAGTTTTACATTTATTTTGGTCATTTTGTGTCTTTTTTGATCATGATTTTGGTTATTATCTTTAAAACCATAAAAATATCTATACTGACGGTTTTGAGGGGGTTGCAGAAACAGGTACAGAGTCAGAATACTTTTTTTTTTTTTGGCTTATTATTTAGCTTAACATCGACAGTCTTTTACCTTGTGGGCTCAATTTTTATAACTCAAACCAAACAAAACAAATCCAAACAGAAAACTTGGCTGGAACTCCAGCATTTGTTGTTATGAGAAAATTTGTTCTCGAGCATTATTCACTTACTTATTTATTTATTTTGTAGTTGCAGCTCTTTTTCTCAGGCTTCTCTGGATTGTTTTACCCTCCAGGCCTCGCACCAAACCCACTTCCTCCTCCCACTACCACCCTCCACCCTCCTGAACCCTCCTCCACCCCATCCAGCAGAGAAGTGGAGCTAAATACACTTGACCTTGGCAGAGCAGCGGGGGCCATCTTGGCATCTCAGCGTTTGGCAGGGATGATGGTCTTTGGGTGAAGATCACTATGGCATGTTCAAATAGGAGAGGAGGCTGCCAAGAGGAGTGAGCGGAGGCCCGGGCTGTTTATCTGGGGCTCTGACATGGAGAAACACTCCCACTGTTACACACTGGGATTTAACATGCATATGCAGAAACACAAACACATAGACACATATCTATCTATAAAGTAAGAAGCGTCTGTGTGTGTGTGCGGATGTATGTCTGGGAAGGGGTCTCAAACTTAAATTACCTGGGGGCCGCTGGAGGCAGGATCAAAATGAGCAAAAAAAGACACAAAATTACAAAAAAAAAGACACAAAATGACAGAAAAAACGAAATGACTTTAAAAAGACACAAAATTACAAAAAAAAGACACAAAATGAGCAAAAAGACACAAAATTACAAAAAAAATACACAAAATGACTGAAAAAACGCTAAATTACTTAAAAAAAACACAAAATGACAAAAAAGACGGAAAATGACAAAAAATACACAGAATTACCAAAAAAGACACAAAATTATTTTGAAAAGACACAAAATGACACAAAATGAACTAAATTACTTAAAAAAGGAAAACAATGACCAAAAAAAGATACAAAAATATTTTTTTAAAAAGACACAAAATGACCAAAAATGACACAGAATTATTAAAAAAGACACACAATTATACAATTATTTAAAAAAGACTCAAAATTAACTAAAAAAAAGAACACCAAAAAATACCAAAAAAATACACAATGACTGAAAAAACACTACATTACTTAAAAAAAGACACAAAACGACCAAAAAATACACATAAGTACCAAAAAAGACACAAAATTATTTTAAAAAGACACAAAATTACCCCCAAAAGACACAAAATGATAGTTGTAGATGTTTTTGGTCATTTTGTGTCTTTTTTGGTAATTTTGTGTCTTTTTTGGTCATTTTGTTTCTTTTTTGGTCAATTTGTATCTTTTTGTGGTCATTTTTCATGATTTTGTGGTCAATTTGAGTCCTTTTTTGCTTAATTTTATGTAATTTTTTGGTAATTTTGTTAAAAGCAACAATAAAATATAAAAAAATATATATAAAAGGCACAGACAGAGAGATGTTTTAGTTGTTGTCTGCTTCATTATTTGTCCAAAATTCGTCGTATCAACTGAGTTTGTATGATCTGAACTGTGCGTGTGAGATTCTGTTCAGTGAGTCGTACACTCTTTTACTCCTTCCTTCTCTCACACATGACACTGAATCTCTTTCTTTGACTACTTTTCCCATTCAGGATTACTGTGTTTGTCTTTGTATTGAGGAAAGCCAGTGGATTCTAACAGACAACACACATCACAAACACCAGTGTAAGCTTGCTAACTGGTGGCATCTTGATGAGAGATACATCAGTGTGACAGATGATGAATGTGTTTAACTTATGAACTCATTTTCATGACGGCTACTCCGCCTACACTGCTGCCAGCTCCAGGTCACTAACGCTGTACACAACATGAACACACTGTAATTACTATTTATATAATATCTCTAGAAGGCTGTGGCACCGTAATTGATGAATTTATGGTTTTTACGACCAGGAATAAGGCGAGAATCAGCACAATCCTCTTCTCTGTGAGCTCCTGGTGAGGAGAAGCATTGCTGCACAGCAGAACGACATGTTCATATGGAATATTATTTGATTTATAAAGGACATACTTGAAAACAGGGTTTTCTATCTGTAAATGTGGTTGAATGTATGCTTAATTTTGGTTAAAAATAAATAAATAAAATCATGTTTTTACAAAAGAAACCATCAGACAGCAACTGAAAAAGGAATCATTTTTACATCTAATTTTGGTCAATTTGTTTCTATTTCAATAATTTGTGTCATTTTTTGGTCATCTTTGCATCTATTTTTTTGTCATGTGTCTTTTTTTTTTTGGTAATTTTTACATCTACAGTCATGGAAACATTCTGGATAGTAACCAAAATCATTATGAATAAAACCATGGAAAATGTCTAGATATTAGCTCTAAAACTAAACTCTTATCACTATTTTGTTATCATTAACTTTACCTGTATTTTTGGTCATTTTTACATCTATTTTTGGTCATTTTGTGTCGTTTTAGTCAATTTTACATCTATTTTTTGGTCATTTTGTGTCATTTTAGTCATTTTTACATCTATTTTTGGTCAGTTTTACATCTATTTTTGGTCAATTTGTTTCTATTTCTATAATTTTTGTCATTTTTTGGTCATTTTTGCATCTATTTTTTTGTCATGTGTCTTTTTTTTTTGGTCATTTTTACATCTACAGTCATGGAAACATTCTGGATATTAACCAAAATCATTATGAATAAAACCATGGAAAATGTCTAGATATCAGCTCTTAAATTAAACTCTTATCACTATTTTTGTTGTTATCATCATATTTTTCCAAACAAATGTACCTTTAGTTGTACCAGCTATTAAAATAAACAAGAAAAGGAAGAAAACAAAGGCTGGTCTAATAATTTATTCCATGACTGTATATGTTAGATGGGGCAGGTAATGTTTATTTGTTCCCTAACAAAAATGTCATAAACAAAATATAAAAAAACAACAATGTGCATTTACAGAAAATATATGATAATAGATAATAGATAAAATGTCTTAGACCCTCACGGAATAAAGTTGCTCCCCTGACTCAACACTAATCATGTTTTACTGCGTTTCAATTGTGCAAAGTAATACATTCTCAAGGAATAAGTGTCATCCGTGTATGTTTTTGGTTTTGCTCTCCCCCTGAAGGATAAACTTTTAATTCCATCACACTGACAGGCAGCTTGTCTAGACATAAACATCATTAAAACAAGTGTATTGTATCACAGATCCAGGTTGAACCTGTTTGTCTGAATCTAGACTCATGCAACAACCAATTAAAAGTAGTCACATCACTTAGATATCAGTTGGTTTCTACCAACTAGGGTCAGAATCAACTGACCTCAACAGCAAGTTTTGGCTTTTACACAAGTTTCCGTGTCCAATTTAATGCATCAAGTCTTTTTCAGCAAAGGTAAAAAAAACACCTCAACAAAGTGTAGTAACATGATTTTACTTTTTTTGCAGAGATTTTTCTAATTTTTGCAGTGTGCATTCAGCATTTTTAATGTAGTCTTTTATGTTTGTTTTTTTGTGTGTTTTTTGTATTTTGTTGTGCTTTGGTAGCTAAGCAACCAGGGCCAGGTGACAGCCACCAATCAGAGCAGAACAATCAACTGAAATCAACTGCTCCTGTCAAGCCACTGACAGAGAGCGAAAAACAAAATGCAAAAAGACACAAAATGACCAGAAAATACACAGAATTACCCCAAAAGACACAAAATTATTTAAAAAAAAAAAAAAGACACAAAATGACAAAAAAAAATACACAGAATTACCAAAAAAAGACACAAAATGACCCAAAAAAGACACAAAATAACAGAAAAAAGACAGAATTACCAATAGACACAAAATTATTTTAAATAAGACACAAAATGACCCAAAAAAGACACAAAATGACAGAAAAAAAGACACAGAATTACCAAAAGACACAAAATTATTTTAAATAAGACACAAAATGACCAAAAAATACACAAAATTACAAAAAAAGACACAAAAATATCAAAAAACCCACAAAATTACCAAAAAAGACACTTTTTTTTTTTTTTTTTTTAAAGTCACAAAATTACAAAAAAGACAAAATTACCAAAAAAAGTAATTAAAGGGACCTTCCACACACAACACGGTAAAGTGCCATTCATATAAAACTCACATTAAACTTTCATATCAAGGTGGGGGCCACAAAATATCGTCACGAGGGCCACAATTGGGTTTGAGACCCCTGCTCTACAGTATCAGCACTTTCTGGTATGCCTTATAGGTCTTTGTGGCAAAGCCTGTCTGTTCAACTCAAGTCCTCTGCTACACTGAGATAATTGGTAATTATGATTTGCTCACATGCTGCATGCCAACTGCTACACTCCTCACCTGAAAGCTGAGACTTCATGCTTCTGCTGTTGCTGCTGATTATAAAACATGTCACCTCCACAACTGTATCAACTGAGATGCTTTGAGTCGACGATCCCCCCCGAGAGGAAAAGTTTCTCCCAGCTGAACTCAGTGTGAGACAAGGTCAGAGCCGGGAGAACAAATATCAGCACTTTTCACATGATAATTAAGTCCACATGAGTTAACAGAGTGAATTATCATCAGGGTCTGGTTATGTTCAGTTGACTAAACCTAAAAGATCACCTTCATGGTTATAAGGAATATAATTTGAGTGTTAGAGTATGAGACAGGACTTCCATGCATTGCCCTGTGATCATCTTTTACAGCAGGAATTATCTTTCATTTGCAAAATGTTCCAGTCTTGTACAAATTCACACTTCATAAAAGCTAGTGCAACATTCAGTTCACAGATAAAAAGTAAATAGTTCCATGTTTATAGTTTACAATGTTGAGTTTACAGTCGCACAGAAGAAAATAGTCCACGTTAATTTCTACTTTTTATCAAACAGTCTGCTCAGCTCAACCTACTGTTGATGTGCACGTTCTTTCTCATGATGATCAGTATTGACCTCTGATATGTGTCCTTATTCGTGTATCTGTAAGGATGAAATGATCAAAGTCATTGGGGTCAACCAATCAGAGCAGAGCAATCAACACAATTAACTGCCACCTGTAGAAAGTCCCGGAACAGTGACAGCAGCCAGAGGTGGACAGACTGGAATTTCTGGCCTCGAACAGAAAGCATTTTTGGCAAAACCATAATACCTATCATTGATCCGACTTCACTTTGAGCGTCCTGAGTTCTTCCTGAACAGCTACATATGTTTGTTGTGAAGAAAAATTAAAAAATAGCTTCGTTAGAGCGATCTAAAAAAACTGTTACATCTCCCTTTTTTAGAAATCTTCCTGCATTTTTAATATGGGAGCCAATGAGGCTGTTGGTGCGTGTTGGTGGTGCATCTGTGCGTCCTACGCCCAAACTATAACTCTGACAGCTTTACCAGAGGATTGTGAGGGAGAAGACTAATTTTCTGGTCAGCTATTGCTGTATGGGACCAGTGCTCTGTGCGATTGCCCCGTGGCCCTAATAACAGATATTTCTAACACTTGATTAAATCAAACCATCCCATTTTTATCAGATTCCATCAAACAAGCTCGATTGGAAACGCTATCATTAGTTGCAAACTGATATTGTCAGTTCACAATTCATCAAAAACACGAGCATGTTCGATGCACAATACTGAAATACTACCTGAAATCAATGAGGGACCTGTTTGTCAGCCTCAGAAAACAAAAAATAATAAAAGTCTGCCTTTTTTTAAGGACACAGGGTCCACAGGATGTCTGAGGCAGAAATGCCCCCCTCCCAGTCTTGTTCAGTGAAGGGGAGCATCAGTTTGCCAGGCTAAAAACAGCCATTTGGAGCCACTGGCAGGGGCAGCAGTAATGACGGCAGACGTTGGCAGGGGGGCAGTGAAACTCATTAGAGTCATTAGTTTCAACTCATTTCTGTGTCAAGTCTCCTTTGCCATGCTGGCTAAGAGGGGGTTGGGGGGTAGGGTGGGGGGGTTGGGGGGATGATTTGGGCGCGGTGGGGAGGGTGCAGGTCTGTAACAGCCATTAGCATCAGGGCGTGATGGATGCGGCTGGCTGGGGTGCCACCGAGGCAGAATCTGCACAGTCAGCAGCTCAACTTCCTTTCACTTCCCCTCTCATCCTGTCTTCCCCCTCCCCTTTATTATTTTCTTGCTCCTAACTGGCTGGGAAAAGCCCAAAGCATGAGGAGGGATGTAGGAGAGAAGCAAACAAAAAAACATAAAAGAAAAGAAAAACAGTCAGCGGTCCAAGAAGTGTGAAAAGGCTCTCTTGATATGAGCTCATTACAAAAGGTCAAAGCACAGTGTGAATTGGGCAGCAACATTAGTAGGTCATCTTTTTAGACTCTCACATTCCACTACAGGGACTGCAAACAGGAAGCCAGGGCTCCATGGCTATTAGCTGCACCAGCATTTCTGCTCCCACTGAATACTGTATTGAGATCTCAGGAAGCCTCTTTTAGAGAGTTTTCACACTTGGTTTACAGCGGTCTTTTCAAGCACTACCGCACTTCCTCTCTCAAGGTGCACACACAGAAACACACACACAGTAACACACACACACACACACACACACACACACACCAACTGTGTGTAACTCAGATCAGACTCTGTACTTCTCACTCCTTTAGTTCATTTCATTCAGCCAGGTGAGTCTATACATTGGATATATATAGATGGGTGACACATCCCCACTTCTTCCTGCTGATGGATAGATGGATGGATGAATGGATGGATGGATGGGTGGATGGATGGATTGGATGGATGGATGGATTGATGGATGGATGGATGAATGAATTAATCCATCCATTCATCAATACATTCAAACATTACTCCACGGATGAACATTTAATATTGTTCAGCGTGTGACTCATGCAATCTTGGTTTGGGAAGAAAAACACAGTATTGAAATGCACAAATCTCAAACTGGCTGAAATTTTGCCACAACATATGACGTTGGCAGTACATTATTGGCCAACTTAGAGAACGAACAGCTCCACCCTGTTTGTTCTCTTACACAGAGAGCATAAGACAAGCTGTGGGCTCGTCCGGGATTTGAACCCCGGACCTCTCGCACCCTAAGCGAGAATCATACCCCTAGACCAACGAGCCAAGCTGCTTTTATCTTATCGGATGCCCATGTGACGCACTCCATCGTAAATCAGGACCTGCCAAACACTTTCCATTGTACGGTAAATTACTTATGCAATCTTGGCTTGGCATGTTTACATAAACAAATCTCGAACCTGGCTCATTTTTTGCCACAACTTTTACAATTGTCAAAGTATGGCCCTTACATGGTGTAAAAAGTATAACTTACATAAATTATTTTAACAATAGAAATAAGCATTTGGGGGAAAAGGGGGTCCCAGACATGTTGTTAAGCTTACTGAAACCCACCTGCCCGGGTAGGTTTATGGCTAGAGGAAGGGTTGGTGTTAGACCAAAATAAATTCAATGCCAAAGCTTATCAACAGAATAACTGTAAATGCCTGTATGAGGCTTCATCTTCCAGCTTCTCTAATTGTGCATGTTTAGCATGTGGCATTTTGGCCTTTTTCCTACCGCTACCCATGAAGAGCAAATCATCACATGCTGTTTTATTTATGTTTTAATGTCCCAACTTTTCGGGGCATCAAGGTTGTAATTGTAAAACAATAAATGTTACTGCTGCTGTGACGAGTACACCCATTGTCTCTGTTATTGTGTTATGGCAATAGATCTTGAATACACTCATACTTAAATTTGTTCAATTTAACAGATAGATTTTACAGATCTGTAAATGGTATACATATACATAGTTCAAGCAGTTCTCGGAATTTAGGCTAGTGTTGGGACAACAAAGCTTCATGAAGCATTTGCTTTTTTTACAGAGCCCAAGAGATGGTGTTCTTTGTTCAACAAAGGGCTGAAAACACACTCAATCACCATTGCTGAAGCCTTTTTTTTAAAGCCAAGACCGCCATCTAGTGGGGTCAAAAAATAAAGCAAATGCTTCATGAAGCTTCGTTGTGCCTTCATTACCATTTTTCCATGGTTTTCTTGATAATGATTTTGGTTATTGTCACGAAAACCATGGAACCATGGAACTACTAATTCAATGAAATAGCCCATTTCTGGTTCAGTTGTAATGATGCACAAGGCATGTTTCAAGTACTGTTTCTGTCGCACATTGGGAAAGTAAATGACAGACAACGACATGATATGTGCCTCTACCTCCTCCCACATATCCACCTTAATGCCTAGATGGATATTCAGCCACTTACTAAACCCTATAAATTTCATACGAGATACAAAAGCTTTGGTCCACGTCTAAATTCATGATGCCGAGGCGAATAAGAAGGTAAATGCTGCAGCATTTAACCCCATCTGACACAGCCTCACTGCAGCATCAATTAAAGTGATTGCTTTTCTCAATTGTTCCTTCTCTTGTTTATGCCATTAACATTTTAGTCAGATTGCAGCCATCATAATTCATTCCCGAGGTTGTAAAGACCTCACACAGGCATTCAAATCACACAGAAGAAAACACAAAGCCGCATGAGCGTCTAAATGCAGCCGAGCTCCCCTGCATTGCCTTTGTTTGGTCTCCACTTTGGCTGTGTGGTCTGCAGTACAGGACTGTGGCTGTACTGTACACTCCCAGTGGGCAGCAGACTTTCACAGACCCCTCCTGTTTTCTTCTCATCTTTCTTTGTTTTCAAGCTGTTCCTCACACTGCGATCACACGCGTTTAGTATTTGCTCGCTCCTTCTGTCTTTGCTCTTCCCTCCCTCTCCCTCTATCCCCGTCTCATCAGTCAATCACCCGCTTTCCTCTTTCTCCAGCTTTCTATGTTTGGCTGCCAGTCTATTTTCCTTCTCTGGCTTCTTTGTCTTTCCTTTGTTTATCTCGGAGATAAAATAGATTTGCCTGTGTGATCTAGCATTTTTAGGCATTTAAAAATGGAAATTCGTTTGGCAGGTCCTGATCTACGATGGACTGCGTCGCGCGGGCTTCCGATAAATTTAGAGAAACTTGGCTCGTTGGTCTAGGGGTATGATTCTCGCACCCGAGAGGTCCCGGGTTCAAATCCCGGACGAGCCCAAAGCTTGTCCTGTGCTCTCTGTGTAATAGAATGAAGAGGGTAGAACTGTTAAATCTGTAAATTGGCCAATAATGTTGCAATGTAATGTAAGTCACATGCCAAACAATGCACTACAGCATGTCCGAAATTGTCAAATCTTAACAATGCTTCAAATTGGTCAATCATAGTCTGATGATACATATTAGAGCATAACATGGACAGAAATGAAAAGAAAAACACCATATTATGTGATGTCCAAAAAATGTCATACATGTCGATTAATGTCAAAATTTGTCAAATTTTAAAATACCCCAAAATGCTAAAATTAACCCATTTACAGTCTGATGATACATATTACAGCATATTATGGCCAAAAATGACAGAAAAACACCTTATTATGGGATGTCCAAAAATGACCCCCCTCAAAAACCTCAAAACATCACTACTGTGGGATGTAATAATGTGGTAATCATGTATGACATATGTTCAATTGAAAACTGTACAATATTAATTAACAAACCTTAACAAATTATTATATATATGCATATTTTGAGTTTGGTGCTTGCAACACATTTCAAAATGTCAAGGCAATTTCACTTTTAATACATTAACATTAATACATTTTTTTCTCAATGCACAGTATTGTACAGAATGTCAAGTTTTAATGTCACCATCTACAATCCATAACATCATTGAAAGATTCAGAGGATCCGGAGAAATCTCTGCACCTAAGAATCAACAATGGACGTCCATGACCTTTGACCCCTCAGGTAGCACTGCAATAACAACCAACATGATTGAATAAAGATTAATACACAGGCTTAGGAACACTTTTATCTGGAAACACAGTTTGTCACTGCATCAACTAACTCTACCATGCAAAGAGAAAGCCAAATATCAACAAAGGGTCTTTTTGGACATCCCATAATATGGTGTTTTTCACAATTTTTAGACAAACCACATTACTTACATGTATGAACAGAGTAAAATTGGCCCATTTGACTGTTTCTGACAAAAATCGACATACTATAGTATGACTTTTTTTTGAGTGGGTCCTTTTTGGACATCCCATAATATTGTGTTTTTCTGTCATTTCTGTCCATATTATGCTCTAATATGCATCAACAGACTACAAATGACCCATTTCAAGCATTTTTAGGCATTTTAAAATTTGACCATTTTTGACCAAAATTGACATACTATTTTTCATATACTTTTTTTTAGATGGTCATTTTTGGACATCCCATAATATGGTGGTTTTCACTATTTTTGGACAAACTACAATACTACATGTATCAACAGAGTATAATTGGGCCATTTATAGCATTTTTAGGCATTTAAAAATGTGACAATTTTTGACCAAAATCAACATACTATAGTATGACTTTTTTTTTTTCTTCAGTTTTTGGACATGCCATAATACAGTTCAATTTTTATGTAATTTCTGGCCATATGATGCTCTAAAATGTTTCAACAGACTATAAATGACCCATTTGAAGCATTTTTAGGCATTTAAAAATTTGACCATTTTTGACAAAATTGACATGTTATAGTATGCCTTTTTTTTTTGAGGGGGTCATATTTGGACATCCCATAATATGGTGTTTTTCTGTAATTTTTGGCCATATTATGCTCTAATATGTATCATCAGACTGTAAATGGGTTAATTTTTTAGCATTTCTAGGTATTTTAAAATTCGACAATTTTTTTTACAAAAATCTACATATTTTAGCATGACTTTTTTCAGTTTTTGGACATCCCATAATATGGTGTTTTTCTTGTAATTTCTGTCAATATTATGCTCATCATCAAACTATAATTGACCCATTTGAAGCATTTTTTGGCAATCTAAAATTTGACAAATTCTTGACAAATATGGACATGCTATAGTGTGAGGGTTTTTTTTAACGGGGTCATATTTGGACATCCCATAATATGGTGTTTTATGGCCATATTATGCTGTAATATGTATCAACACAGTATAATTTTTTTTATTTTTTTTATTAAGAAGCAGTTCATTGTAGATCAGGACCTGCCAAACAATGTCCATTGTTCGGCATGTGACTTCTGCAATCTTGGCCTGGGAACAAAAACACAGCGTTGACATGCAAATGTGGCTCAACATTGGCCACAACACATGATTTTAGCAGTAAATTATTGGCCACCTTACATGACTAACAGTTCTACCCTGTTTGTTCACACTAAAGAGTCTGTACAGGACAAGCTTTGGGCTCGTCCGGGATTTGAACCCGGGACCTCTCGCACCCGAAGCGAGAATCATACCCCTAGACCAACGAGCCGAGCTGCTTTTATTTTATCGGATGCCCGCGTGACGCAGTCCATCGTAGATCAGGACCTGCCAAACGATTTTCCATTGTTCTGTGTATGAGTTATGCAATATTGGCTCGGAACAAAAATACCACATTGACAAGCAAAAATGTCAAACCTTGCTCAAGTTTTGCCACTACACAAGACTCTGTCAGTACATTATTGACCAATGTTCATGGTCTTACACAGGGAGGACAGGACAAGCTTTGGGCTCGTCCGGGATTTGAACCCGGGACCTCTCGCACCCTAAGCGAGAATCATACCCCTAGACCAACGAGCCGAACAACTTTTACTGTATCATGGCTCAGAACAAAATTACCGTGTTGACATGCAAAAATCTCAAACCTGGCTCAACTTTTGCCACAACGCATGACTTTATCAGTACATTATTGGCCAGCTTACAGCACAAACAGTTCTACCCTGTTTGTTCTCACTAAAGAGTCTCTATATGACAAGCTTTGGGCTCGTCCGGGATTTGAACCCGGGACCTCTTGCACCCAAAGCTAGAATCATACCCCTAGAGCAACGAGTGAAATGCTTTTGCTTTGTCGGAAGCCCGCGTGACGCAGTCCGTTGTAGATCAGGACCATCATTTCCATTGTTCCGTGTATGAGTTATGCAATCTTGGCTTTGGAACAAAAACAGAGTATTGACATGTAAAAATCTCAAACCTGGCTCAAGTTTTGCCACAACACCAGTAGTACATTACTGGCAAACTTAGAGATTTGACAGCTCAACCCTCTTTGTTCTCTTACACAGAGAGCATAGGACAAGCTTTGGGCTCGTCCGGGATTTGAACCCGGAACCTCTCGCACCCAAAGCGAGAATCATCATGCAAAAATCTCAAACCGGGCTCAAGTTTTGCCACTACACATGAGGTTGGCAGTACATTATTGGCCAACTTAGAGAACAAACAGTTCTACTCCACTGTTATCTCATCGGATGGCCGAGTGACGAAGTCCATCGTAGATCAGGACCTGCCAAACAGTTTTCATTGTTCCGTGTGTGACTTATGCAATCTTGGCTTGTGGCAAAAATGAGCCAGTTTTGCATGTCAATGCTGTGTTTTTCATTATTGGCCAACTTTCAGAAAATAGAGAGAACAGGACTAGCTTTGGGCTCGTCCGGGATTTGAACCCTGGACCTCTTGCCAACCCATTTTTTCTCATCAGACACCCACAAGGATCGTAGATCGGGACATGCCAAACAAGGAACAAAAATACCGCGTTAATATGCAAAGATCTTGAACCTGGCTCACTTTTTGCCACTACACATGAATTTGGCAGTACATCATTGGCCAACTGACAGAAGGAACCGTTCTACCCTGTTTGTTCTCACTAAAGAGTCTCTATATGACAAGATTTGGGCTCGTCCGGGATTTGAACCCGGGACCTCTCGCACCCTAAGCGAGAATCATACCCCTAGACCAACGAGCCAAGCTGCATGCAGATATGCAGAAATCTCAAACCGAGCTCAAGTTTTGCCACTACACATGAGGTTGGCAGTACATTATTTGCCAACTTAGAGAACAAACAGTTCTACTCCACTGTTATCTCATTGGATACCCGAGTGACGAAGTCCATCGTAGATCAGGACCTGCCAAACAGTTTTCATTGTTCCGTGTGTGACTTATGCAATCTTGGCTTGTGGCAAAAATGAGCCAGTTTTGCATGTCAATGCTGTGTTTTTCATTATTGGCCAACTTTCAGAAAATAGAGAGAACAGGACTAGCTTTGGGCTCGTCCGGGATTTGAACCCTGGACCTCTTGCCAACCCATTTTTTCTCATCAGACACCCACAAGGATCGTAGATCGGGACATGCCAAACAAGGAACAAAAATACCGCGTTAATATGCAAAGATCTTGAACCTGGCTCACTTTTTGCCACTACACATGAATTTGGCAGTACATCATTGGCCAACTGACAGAAGGAACCGTTCTACCCTGTTTGTTCTCACTAAAGAGTCTCTATATGACAAGATTTGGGCTCGTCCGGGATTTGAACCCGGGACCTCTCGCACCCTAAGCGAGAATCATACCCCTAGACCAACGAGCCAAGCTGCATGCAGATATGCAGAAATCTCAAACCGAGCTCAAGTTTTGCCACTACACATGAGGTTGGCAGTACATTATTTGCCAACTTAGAGAACAAACAGTTCTACTCCACTGTTATCTCATTGGATACCCGAGTGACGAAGTCCATCGTAGTACAGGATCTGCCAAACAGTTTTCATTGTTCCGTGTGTGACTTATGCAATCTTGGCTTGTGGCAAAAATGAGCCAGTTTTGCATGTCAACGCTGTGTTTTTCATTATTGGCCAATTTTCAGACAATAGAGAGAACAGGACTAGCTTTGGGCTCGTCCGGGATTTGAACCCTGGACCTTTTGCCAACCCATTTTTTCTCATCAGACACCCACAAGGATCGTAGATCGGGACCTGCCAAACAAGGAACAAAAATACCACAATGATATGCAAAGATCTTGAACGTGGCTCATTTTTTGCCACTACACATGAATTTGGCAGTACATCATTGGCCACCTTATAGAACTACCAGTTCTACCCTGTTTGTTCT
Source organism: Centropristis striata (assembly GCF_030273125.1). NCBI lineage: Eukaryota > Metazoa > Chordata > Actinopteri > Perciformes > Serranidae > Centropristis > Centropristis striata. The sequence goes on along the minus strand of NC_081528.1, from coordinate 3,030,388 downwards.
CACTAAAGAGTCTCTATATGACAAGATTTGGGCTCGTCCGGGATTTGAACTCGGGACCTCTCGCACCCTAAGCGAGAATCATACCCCTAGACCAACAAGCTAAGCTGCATGCCGACATGCAGAAATCTCAAACCGGGCTCAAGTTTTGCCACTACACATGAGGTTGGCAGTACATTATTGGCCAACTTAGAGAACAAACAGTTCTACTCCACTGTTATCTCATCGGAGGCCCGAGTGACGAAGTCCATCGTAGATCAGGATCTGCCAAACAGTTTTCATTGTTCCGTGTGTGACTTATGCAATCTTGGCTTGTGGCAAAAACGAGCCAGTTATGCATGTCAACGCTGTGTTTTTCATTATTGGCCAACTTTCAGACAACAGAGAGAACAGGACTAGCTTTGGGCTCGTCCGGGATTTGAACCCTGGACCTCTTGCCAACCCATTTTTTCTCATTAGACACCCACAAGGATCGTAGATCGGGACCTGCCAAACAAGGAACAAAAATACAGAGAACAGGACTAGCTTTGGGCTCGTCCGGGATTTGAACCTGGGATTGTTGGTATGCAAAGATTATGAACCTGGCTCAATTTACCACCACACATGAAGTTGGCAGGACATTATTGGCCAACTGACAGAACGAACAGTTCTACCCTGTTTGTTCTCTTGAACAGTACGAACAGGACCCTCTCAAACCATGATTACCATAACCATAACCATAAGGAACCATTCTGTTTTTTAATACCAATCTGGCCGTAGTTATTAAGATATTTTGCTGGAGTTGACTCCATAACATATATCCTCATCCTTGTAATCTGCTTTTTAGGAAGGCAAAAATCTTACCATTTGCCAATCTGCATGTATATTCAATAAGTGCTTTTAACTGCATGGATAGAAAGCTATCCACATATTTCCTGGTGGTGTTGTGTGCTGCAGGCCTGTTGGAAGCTGTCCAGTTTAGGAGAAAGAATTGGTACTTTTCTGCTTTCCAAACCCCAACCTCTCTGTGTTTCCGTCTATCTGTCTTTCTGCCAGTGTGTCTCCGGGGAAATCGAGGCCCTTTGCTGACACACCTTTCTCACTCACACTCACACATCCACTCTCTCTCTCTCTCTTTCTCTATATCACTCTTGTTCCTTCCTTCCCTCCATCCATCTCCCTGCCTTTCTTTTCCTACGTCTCAGGGGTATTTGAGGCCAGAGCAGCCGCTGTCGCATCAGGAGTCATCCAGTGTAACAGAATGACGAGCATCACACACACACGCACACACACACACACACACAGAAACAAACATGTTGCTTTTGCCTTTTCTATTCTGTCACCAGCCCATCCTGAAGCCCAGTATCCTGCACAATAAATAATAAAGTAAAAACTCTTCTCTCTTTGGTTTTATTACCTTTATTTATTCTCTGTCTGGTATTGTCTGGTGGGAATGGTCACTATTGCAAATGTCATTAAAAGGTGTTTGTTTGTTTGTTTGTTAATGCCTCTGACAGAGATTTTAATTCGAGAGTGTAGTTTCATTGAACTGATCATGAACAGCGAGAGTTCCTGAGTCACCCTGAAGGAACTTATGACACGGCTAAAGAAACCGATAATTTAACAGAAAAACAATTGATTTTAAATAATTTTGTTGACTTACTTTTGTTGGATATTGAATTGCTTGTTGTTATTTTTATTATTATTGCCTGTCTTTCCAATTTTGAATAGATACAGTATATGGAGTGACACATCCCCTGATTGAGTATTTTCTTTTAGATTCACCCATACTGTGTTGACTTTAGTGTTTAATTTATAAGTCTCTTCTGCACGGTTTTCCTGTCATCTTTTTTTTTAATTGGGTACAGTCCAGACATTAACCATGTCCTCCACTGTCTTTGATCAGAACTCCGGCCAAAAACAGACTTGCCTTGGTCGAGACCTTTGAATCAGTCAAATCCAGAGTGTACTGATTTGTCTGGCATCATAACATGTTTAAAGATATTGCAGTTTTCAATCCAATGAGCAATGGAGGGGCAGTAATGGTTAGCCAATCATTCATTTTTTGTGGGGTTTTTTTTTTGTCATTTTTTGGGTGTTTTTTGTAAAAAAAAAAAGGGTTTATTCTGTAATGGAGAGTACATAAATAAAGGTTAACTGCCAATCTGTGTTTTTTTGTAATTGTTTGTGTGTTTTTTTGTCATTTTTTGTGCAATATTTATCATGCAATATTTTTTCTTTAATGTTTTTTGTGTGTTTTTTTGTCATTTTTTGGGTGTTTTTAGTAAAAAAAAAAATTCTGTAATGGAGAGTAGAGAACTAAAGGTTAACTGCCAATCTTTTGGTATGGTGAGTGATTTATTGGACTTGGCTCACGGGCCAATCACAACAAATATTTCGCAAAATGGCTAATTTAGTTCAATCAATCAATTCGGTCTGATAACAAATTAGAGTGAAGTCTACAAAAATAAGCAAAGTTGTAATATGTTCTATTTCTATCGAGCTGACAATACTGTCTGTCTGATAGCAGCCAACTAACAGACCATAGAATACCAAAACAGACCAATCAGAGTCAATATTCAACAAAGTCTTGTAATAAAATCGCAGATAATTGTGTGGGAAATCTTGTTTCTCTCCATTATTGAACTAATGTATTGGACAAGAGTAAATTTTGGATATATCTACCAATTTTTTAATGCCAATCCATCCAATAGTGGTTGAGGGAACCAACGTGTTAGATTGGTGAGAGACATTTCCATTTCCAGAGCCACACTTCAAGGTTAAAAATAGAGTGTAAGGAAGAAGAATTGTATTTTTTTCAGCATATTTTGACCTCTGGATAAAGTTTCCCTTCAAACAAAACCTTAGAAATACCGGAGCAGCAAACCAACAATAAATGCAAGCAAAAAAACCTAATCTAAATCTAATCTAAAAATCTATGAATGAATGTCCCATAGATGGAAGACCATATTTCAAAAGAAAGTGTGTGTGTGTGTGTGTGTGTGTGTGTGTGTGTGTGTGTGTGTGTGTGTGTGTTATATTACAGAAGAATAAAAGACTATATGGGTGCCAAACACTTAACCTGGAATCAGGTGTGAAGTGTCACTGAGGCCTGTTTTTATCTCGACTCTTGAAGGAAAATATTTTTGTGACCAACCTCAATAAAAAGAAGAAAAATAAATCACTGAACAAAAACACAAAAACACTTACATGACTGAGAACAAAAACAATGAAAGTAAAATGACTTTCTCTGGAGGTGGTTTTTTGTGCTTTCCTCTTGAACTTCAGTGAGTTTTAGTTTCTCTTGCAGCAGAGATCATATCTACGCTATAATGTGTTCTGGTGATTCTGTAGCAGACGAGGACAGGATCATCATCTCTCCGTGTTTAACCCTCTGGAGTCCCTGAAAGCAAAAACGAAGCAGCATGGAGCCCTGCTGGCAGCTTTTATTTTCAGAAGTTTCCATGTTCAATTTAGTGCATCAACCCTTTTTCAGCAAAGGTAAAAAATAAAAAAAAAGAAGTAAGTAAAAAGTGTAAGTTTTTTCAAATTTTGCAGTTTGCATTCAGCATTTTTAATGCAATATTTTGTCTTTGATGTTTTTTGTGTGAGTTTTTGTCCTTTTTTTTGGGTGGTTTTTGTAAAAAAAAAAAAAAAAAAAGGATATGTTTTCAGTGTGTTTTGGTGTGTTTTTATGTGTTTGTTTAAAAAAATATTATTTTATGTGTATTTTTGTGTGTGTTTTTTGTGTTTTTTGTCATTTTTTGGGTGGTTTTTGTAAAAAAAAAGTGTTTCTTATGTTTGTATGTGTTTTTTGTGAAAAAATTAAATGTTTTTATGTGTGTTTTTTATGTTTTTATGTGTGTTTTTTATGTTTTTTTGTGTTTTTATGTCTTTTTTGTCATTTTGTGTGTTTTTTATGTGTTTTATGTGTGTTTTTATGAGTGATTTTTGTCATTTGTTGTGTGTTTTTTGTAAAAAAAAAAAAAAATGTGTGTTTTTTGTGTGTTGTAGGTGTGTTTTATGTGTTTTTTTTGTTGTTATTTTTGGGTGTTTTTTGTAAAAAAAAAAAAAACCTATGTGTTTTCGGTGTGTTTTCATGTGTTTCTTTGTAATTTTGTATGTGTTTTGGTGTGTTTTTTTGTGTTGAAAATGTTGATCCAGTAAGTCAAAATGAAAAAAATAATAATCAGGTCATATAGGTGAGGTTGTGCTGAAAACAATGATACCAACATGACATGGTGAACAATTTTTAACTGGTTAATACAGCCTCAAACTCCATTAAAGGGTTAAAGTCGTGACTTCCATGTTTTAAGATAATAAAATGGTGTATTCTGATGTAAAAGCATGGCATAATGTTCAAAGTGTGAAATTTCCAAGTGTGTAAGAAGGTGTAAGGGGTGTGAAGGTGTGTGTTTTCCAGGTGTGTGTGATTTTCAGGCTGGTTCTGCACTGATTGATGAGTGTTGTGTCAGAATGAGGAAAGGTGAGAGTGTGTAGTCTCACCTGGTCAGACAGACACCTGCAAACACTACAAGCTCAGCAACACACACCCTTTATGATCACACCTCTAAAGAGATCAACATCTAGTTTTTACTGGGGTTGCACATCTCTCTGTGATGATTCGCATCTAAATACACGGTTAAAAAACAATATACTTCTTTTACAAACTGATTCGCTGGTAAGAAAAAAAAAATATATTCATGAAATGTTGCTTAACCCTTTGATGCACAACATGGGTCAAAAATGATCTTTTTAAATCAATTTATTTGATGATTGAATAGTCGAATAGTCGATAGTCGAAGTATTCTTTGAATATCTTTTTTTTATTACAACATTATATCCATTTTTCCCTTCATACATTGTGAAGAAAAATAGTTTTTGTATTATTACATCAATTTTACACACATTCATTCATTCATCCAAATTTGATTTAAAATTAAATAACCTAATACTATAATAATAGTAGATTGTTTCAAATAGTTACTTTAGCAGTAAGAGGGGCCAAACACTCATATATTTAATATATTTAACATGTATCATTTTGTCACACATACAGTGTATCTGGAAGGTTTTCACAGCGCTTCACTTTTTCCACATTTTTTTGTGTTACAGCCTTATTCCAAAATGTATTTAATTCATTTTATTTTATTTTTATCTTAAAATTACACACACAATACCCCCATAATGCAGACCCATGTTGTGCATGAGAAACATAGTGATACAAAAAGGGTTTTAATTAAAAAAGTAAGAAATGAAAAACATAAAATTAGGATGTATAATGATCAAAAACAAACTAATTGAGGAAAACCTGGAATACTGAACGATTAAATTAATTTATTGCAAAGATATAGAACATAAAAACTTAGTAGGGTCACTTTAGACCGTGTTGTGCATCAAAGGGTTAAATAAATAAAAATGCTGATGTGTATAAGATGTAAGGACACAAATTATTGGTTTTAGGGGGGAAAAGGGCTTAAAATAAACATTTTTTTCCTAAATCATTGGGTAGCATTTTGAAATTTTGCAATATGGCCCCATTATGTTCCATAATAAATGTTTAAAATCTGTTTTATTGTGGGTCTGAACAACAAAAAAAACCACAACATATTTCTACATTTATAATAAATGAAAAGAAAGATAATTCTAGAAGCTTTTTTTTGTCATTTCCATTCAGTCCCACATGAGGCTGATCATTGCTGAGTGCAGGTTTGATATGAGTGACATCATTTATATGATAACCTACTAAAACATGACCAAAAAAGACACACAATTACTAAAAAGAAGAAACAAAATGACCAAAAAAAGACACAAAATGACCCAAAAAAGACACAGAATTACCAAAAAAGACACAAAATTATGAAAAAAATAAACAAAATTACCAAAAAAAGACACAAAATGATTTAAAAAAAGACAAAAAATTACCAAAAAAAGACACAAAATTATTAAAAAAAGAAACAAAATTATTAAAAAAAGAAACAAAATTATCAAAAAAAGACACAAAATGATTTAAAAAAGACACAAAATTACCAAAAAAAGTAATTAAAGGGACCTTCCACACACAAAACACGGTAAAGTGCCATTCATATAAAACTCACCTTAAACTTTCATATCGGTTTATTGTTCACAACCCTAGTTTTTACACCCTTTTTTTCCTCAGAATGTCAAAATCATATCAATAGGTGAAACATTTGGAAATTCTTGGCCTGTAGCATTTGTTTAAGTTTGGTGATTTATTGGACACTTTTTCTCACACAGAAAGGAAAAAGTGCATTTGACGGGGACAATTTTCAATCATTCATTAATGTACGTTTGGTAATGTATAAATAAAAATGTAAATTTTTGCAGGGTGTTTGGCCATCAGCAGCACGGTGAATGTGGGACTGAGTATAAAATAAAGGTCTGTGTGTTCCTGGTAATGAAGGAATGTGTCACCGGGGGCAACCGTGTGGCTCATTGATGTGTTTTTAATAGTTTTTGAAGTGTCCAGAGTCCCTGTTGGTTTCCAGGCAACCACACAGTGATGACAAGACTCCAAGTAACAGCTCCAAGACTAGAAAACACAATTTGTTTTTATTTAAATGTACTTTTGTTTTTATATTTCTCCTTGCTTACAGACTTAAACCCTTAAGTAAAGCTAAAGAGGATTTTTTTCCGTCTTTCAGCAGCCGTCATGGTGCTAATTTAACTTTAAGTCACGACTTTAAATACATTACATTCATGCTTATTGCAGTGAGATTATGTTCACTCAGTTTTTACTTATTGAATATGGTTTACTACTAGCTTAACTGTATCATGAATCAGCTAAGATTCTATCAAAATGTCACATTTATCCGGGGCCGGGTCGCGGGGGCAGCAGGTGATTTGGGATACAGTCTCCCTAATACATGGGTCTCAAACTCGCAGCCCGCGGGCCAATTGTGGCCCTCGTGACGATATTTTGTGGCCCTCACCTTGATATGAAAGTTTAATGTGAGTTTTATATGAATGGAACTTTATCGTGTTGTGTGTGGAAGGTCCCTTTAATTACTGTTTTTGGTCATTTTGTGTCTTTTTCGGTCATTTTGTGTCCTTTTTTGTAATTTTGTGTCTTTTTTGGTAATTGTGTGTCTTTTTTAAGTATTTTAGTTTTTTTCTGTCATTTTGTGTCTTTTTTTTTGTAATTTTGTGTCTTTTTTCGGTCATTTTGTTTGTTTTTTAAGTGATTTAGTTTTTTTCTGTCATTTGGTGTCTTTTTTCGGTAATTTAAAAAATTTTAAAATTTAAAATAATTTTGTGTCTTTTTTATTAATTTTATGTCTTTTTTGGTAATTCTGTGTATTTTTTCTGTCATTTTCGGTCTTTTTTTAATAATTGTGTGTCTTTTTTAATAATTTTGTGTCTTTTTTGGTAATTCTGTGTATTTTTTTCAGTCATTTTCTATCTTTTTTGGTCCTTTTGTGTCTTTTTTTGGTCATTTTGTCTCTTTTTTGTAATTTTCTGTCTTTTTTTGGTAATTTTGTGTCTTTTTTTAGTAATTCTGTGTCTTTTTTGTGGTCATTTTGATACTGCCTCCAGCAGCCCCCAGGTAATTTGAGTTTGAGACCCCTGCTCTAATACCTCAAATTTCTTTGGTCCATCTTTAATGATACTATTTCCCAATGATGCTCTGACTGTGGAGATATTTATTTGAACCTGTTTCTTCAGAGTTTACAGTTTGTTGAACTGTTTTTTCCCATGAAGCCTCGTAGTGTCCTCCTTCTCTTTGTGGTAGATTTTAGTGATAATGACTCTGACTCTTAATGTCTGGTTGATATTAAACGAGGATGAGTGGTGGCACCATCAGAGATATCAGTAACAGTTCTCATTAAGCTCATTACTGCCACTCTTGAAAGACACAGACTCACTTCCAATTTGATATTTCTAACAGAGTGAAAGATGCTTCTGTCGTTGCTGTCAGACAAGTTCACATAAACCTCTATTTCGGGGAAGTGGGAAAAAGAAAAAGACTCAGAAAAAAAAACAGATGGTAGGAGAGATAAACTTAGATATGGCTGCAGATGTAATATGGCACTAAATTACAGTAAATCATTGAGAAAAAGACATAAAATGACAGGGGAAAAAATAAATTACTTAAAAAAAGACACAAAATGACAGAAAAAACGAAATTACTTAAAAAAAAGACACAAAATGACCAAAAAAAGACACAAAATGACAGAAAAAAACTGAATTACTTAAAAAAGACACGAAATGACAGAAAAAAGACACAAAATGACCAAAAGAAGACACAACATTACAAAAAAAGACACACAATTGCTAAAAAAGACACAAAATGACCAAAAAAAGACACAAAATGACAGAAAAAAACAAAACTACTAAAAAAAGACATGAAATGACAGAAAAAAGACACAAAATGACCAAAAAAGACACAAAATTACCAAAAAAAAGACACAAAATGACTGAAAAAAACACTAAATTACTTTAAAAAGACACAAAATGACAAAAAAGATACAAAATGACAAAAATAATACACAGAATTACAGTGAATTCATTTTTCTTTGACATGATATGATCAAACAGTGTCTCTGATGCCCAGAGAGATTTAGAGTGCTCTTTTCTTTTTCTGTCTGTGGTTTCTCTCTGAGTTGAGTGAAATAAGCCTCTCCTCTGTCACACTCTCATCACTCCGTCTCACTGCACTTCAAGTGTGTTTTTGTGCTGCCAGAGGAGGGTCGGACTCGTCCAACGCTTCCATCCAGAGAGAAATATCTCCACAACTACCGCTTAGATTACTGGGAGATTTAGTTTGGATATTCCTTGACATTCTTTCAATGTGGAGACTCAAACCAAATAGCGGATGTGTCCCATTGTGTCTGATACGATTCTTTCTGTTCATGTTGGCAGCAAAAAATCTGAGCAAAATGAATCCAAAGGCGACACTTATTTTGAAGGAACAGTTGAGGTAAAAATATGTATATTTAATGCATGTGACATATGCTACATATAGGTGTTGAAACAATAGTGAAAGACATCATTTCACTGTCTATTTTTACTGAGAACCACACACGTCACATGGAAAAAATAGCAGACCCCAAATAGCTGAGCTGCAGCTGACACACAGCCGAGATGAGCTGGAGGTGTGAGGAAAAAAAAAAAACAAGAGCCGGGACCAGGAGGAGGTCAAACAATGATATTCACTGAAACACACCTATTTTCATACACGTTATTATTATTTTTCTCCATTATTTACATTTCTACATCCAATATATTACCATAGAGACTGTGTAGAACTCTCTATTTTATAGATGTGTGCTTTTATTTGCTTTACTTTTTGATTACAAAGCTGTCTATTTAATGTTGTAGACTGTGAAAGATATGCCAACCTCTTCTATGACAAGAATTCACGATTCCTTCAACTAATAATAACTAAATATTAATGAGGTATTTTGATTTTAATTATATTCATAATTATTAATGAGTGCTCCAATTTGATAGTATAGTTACTTTTGATTACTTTGAGACAGATTTGGGGTGAATTGGCTATATTTTCCTGTTTTACAGATGGTGCCCCCAACGAGCTATGACTCAGAGCAAATCAAGTCATATCATTTCTTATCATTAATAATTATTTATGATAATTATTAATAATTCTTATAGCATGAGATCAATACAAGCATTACTCAGGTTCATCCTTACATATCTGATAAAACTGATCAAACAATGATATTCACTGAAACACACCTATTTTCATATACGTTATTATTATTTTTCTCCATTATTTACATTTCTACATCAAATATATTACCATAGAGACTGTGTAGAACTCTATATTTTATAGATGTGTGCTTTTATTTGCTTTACTTTTTGATTACAAATGCTGTCTATTTAATGTTGTACACTATGGACGATATGCCAACCTCTTCTATGACAAGAATTCACCTTCAACCACTACTAAATATTAATAAGGTATTTTTATTTATTATTTATTTTTATTTTAGTTACTTTTGAATACTTTGAGACAGATTTGGGGTGAATTGGCTATATTTTCCTGTTTTACAGATGGTGCCCCCAACGAGCTATGACTTAGAGCAAATCAAGTCATATCATTTCTTATCATTGATAATTATTTATGGTAATTTTATGTCTTTTTTTGTAATTTAGTTTTTTTCTGTCATTTTGTGTTTTGTTTTTTTAGTAATTTTGTGTCTTTTTTTGGTCATTTTGTTTCTTTTTTTTAAAGTAATTTAGTCTTTTTCTGTCATTTTGTGTCTTTTTTGAGTGATTTTATGTCTTTTTAAAAATCATTTTGTGTCTTTTCTGGTGAAATAAGCCTTATAAATGAGCCTATTAATTATATTAATAATTATTTATGATAATTATTAATAATTCTTATAGCATGAGATCAATACAAGCATTACTCAGGTTCATCCTTACATATCTGATATACTTATGGGAGGGATAGCATTTATGATAACGACTTTTTTATTTACATATTTGACGCCCCGTGCAAGGTGTCATTTATTTATAAAAGAGGCATCCTAAATTCCCAACAACTGTATCCCAAACAGGACATATCTGCAATGCGACAATTTCAGGTGTTTTATGGTCATTTCAAATAAGATCACCACCACCCAGAGCCGGCCCAAGGCATAAGCGAACTAAGTGACTGCTTAGGGCCCCGTGGCCACTAGGGGGCCCCCAAGTGCAATTCAAAACAATATTTTTTATTTTATTGTGCACTGCACATCCAAATCGCAGGTAGTTGGAGGCAAAATATTGTAGCAAAAAGGACATATCCTTCGAGGGCAGAGAAAAGAATAAGATAAAGGTATGTTGTCTTGGTAATTGATTGTTTATCAAAGACATTTGTGTAGCCGTTAATAGCAAATTAGCTAGTTGTTTTGGCATCCGTCTACTATATATAGTTTGACATTTGTTGTTTGCACAAATTGTTTGCTGCACATTGCTGTTGCAGTTTTTTTAAGCCAAAAATAATAAACCAGATGACACTTTTACTAAAATATATATGTATAATATAGTTTTTTTTTTATATAATGTTTTACCATTTGGATCGTTGTGTAAATCAAACCTACATAAATTATTATTGCATTGGTATTATTTATGTTATTAACTGGACCACCCCCATAAATGTGTAAAGACACATCAGGCTGACAAATCAATCAATGTTATTGGCAGAAATAGAGGGCCCCAAAAATCAAATTCTGCTTAGGGCCCCATGGACTGCCACCACCAGTGTAGGTTTAATTGATTTATACATTTTTAACAATCTATATGTGAAATTTCATTTATCTACATGAAGATTTACATGTCTAATTACAATAAGGAAGTAACTCTGATGAGAGAAAGCAGTTAGAACACTCAGGAGATGATCTTAAAAGTACATCTTTATTTTTACTGTATTGTATTTTATTGTGAAGGACAGAAGTACAGTCCGGGTGTGTTGATAAAGATGGTTGATAATGGTGATATTTGTGCTTTTTAATGATTGTTTAACAGCATGGCACATAAATTATAATTTAAATGATTAAAAAATACATAGCCTACCTTATTCCTCCTGGTCAAAAATGAATAAACAGAAATTAAAAAGTAGTTTGATTATCTCTATTATGTTTAAAGTAATAAAAGACATAAAATCACTGTCAAATAGAAGCTTGTGAGAGTGGGTGAGTAGTAAAGACCAGTAATAGAGCACTCTCCCCCCCATTGACCTCCAGTACATACACATCAATAAAATGATAACTACAGAAGAGTATTTAGGCTCCAGCTGTGACAGGCTACTCCAGCTCAGTTAATGATGCCGAAGACATAAAGATATTAATAAAGCCTGTTGTGACAGTGATTGCTCCAAGCCTATGTTAAAGATTATGTTTTAGATATCGAGGTTTTTTTTTAGATGTATTATGTACTCATAACATTTTTTTTAAAGTTTTCAGGTCTGCATCTCCTAGTTTCTGCAGTTGTGCTTGTTTAGCATGAAGCTAAAACACAACCAAAACTACATCAATTTAAAAAAAAACATCTTTTGTCTTACCCGTACAAACATTTTTGGAAATTGGGTTGTATATTAACCCTCTGAAGTACATCTATTTATTGAAAATACACATTTTATTTACAGTGTTAACTTAATTATATACCATATGTAGACAAGCTGAGAAGTTGAAAGTGCCATTTATGTTTCTAGTCCATTTTTAAATTGTGAATTTTCTTTCTACAATGAAAACTATTACTATTTTTAATTTACATGCAAATAGACTGTTTTGTAGTTGTATTATTTATTATTTTTTTCTGCTGTTTTGTGTGTATAATTGTAAAAAATAAATTAAAAAATGAATAAAAAATGGTACATTTCCATAGAAACCTGTGTCTTTTGTTTGTATTTTGGGTTCCTGGCAGCTTTATACTTTGTTAATTAAAATAAAATGAAAAATCTGACTGATAGCCAAGTTTGTGTCGGCAAAAAGGAGCCATGCATGTGATGTAAGGACAGACTGAAAGATGCTACACTCTAAAAAAAATGACACTGGCTCTAATTGAGTATTTCCCATGAGACTTTTGTAGCTGAACTAACTCAATTAGTCTAGTTACAACCAACATGATTTGTTTTGTCTCTACAAGCTTCATTATGTTGAACCAACACAACGTTTTAGTGTTAATAAGTGGTCAAATTACTCTATTTAAGTTGCTATAACTCCTTTATTTTACTTTCTTTCTACTAAAAAAAAATTCTTGCAAATTGTTACCTCAGTTTTATTGATTATCAGTAACTTATTTCACTTAAGTCAGACATATTGTAATACAATATTAAGTGCCATTACCTTAATACTTTTCCTTGTTAAGTGAAGGCAGAAATGCTTATCCAAAATCAATATATTTCTGAGTTAAGACATCTTTCTTCATTTTTAATTTTGATCAACTTCTTGAAATAAGTTATCAACTTAATAAAACAATGGACATGTAACAAATTGTATTTTTTATGCTAATAAAGCTCATGTTTGTAAGTCATACTAACTCACCTCCTGAATCCTTTTTTACAGTGTAAACAGACAGAAATTAATGCATAGGAAGTTGACAAATTTGCACCAAAATCTCCTGGACTTCAGAGGTTTAAACTATATCAGTTTGTGTTAATATAACAGCATCTCCCTGAACAGCTGAATGCCAAATAATGGTTTTACATGCCATAAAATCTATCAATAGGAGAAATATATAGGAGTATTGACATTCGTATTGACTCTTCACACCGGCACTTGAACCAGGCTTTTATCAGCTGGTTCAAGGAGAACTATTCAGTGACTTGAGTGATGATAAAAGCAGCTAGCCGGAGGTTTGAAAACCTGGCTAGAGTTTCTGGCCCAGCTGAGACACTGTGGGTCTCTAGTCAATGAATAACTGCTGCCCTCTGTAATTACTGCTGAAGTGGCCCTGAGAAACTGTTGAGCCTCCACTGCTCCGTAGTGTTTTCTCCCACCCGCTGCAACATTCGGCTCTAAAGAGTAGTGAAGTGGCTCGCCGGCTAATTGTGCAGCAGTAAAGGAATAGTTCAATATTTAAAGAAACAAATGGATTTTCTTTAGTTAACAGAGTGAGATGTTCAGATGGAACAATCCCAGATAAAATGCTTCCTTCATTGTCTTATGCACCATTGTGTAAAGATGTGAACATGGTCTCACAGGAATCCGTGAAATAGTGATATGTAATATGAGTGATTCCGTGGCTATTCCACGGATTTTGAGTTAAGCGAATCCGTGGAATAGCCACGGAATCACTCAAATTTCCGTGAAACTGACACGGATTTCGCTACAATGCAAGTTAATGACAGTCATATCCCGTGGCTATTCCATGGATATTTGTTCCTATTGGTTTGTTCCAAGTCATGTGACTTTCAAGGTCCCGGCGGTCAGAACAAAAAACATGGCGGACAGTTCTCTCATTTTTAGTGAAAATATCAATATTTTGACTTTTGAGTTTCTGCAAAAAAATGGATTTTCTAAATATTCACTCAGTGAATGTACATAATCACTTTGTATGTTGGAATAGCCACGGGATATGACTGTCATTAACTTGCATTGTAGCGAAATCCGTGTCAATTTCACGGAAATTTGAGTGATTCCGTGGCTATTCCACGGATTTTGAGTTAAGCAAATCCGTGGCTATTTCACAGATTCCTGTAAGACCATGTTGGTTTGTTTAACAAATGAGAAACATAGAGGACGACTGTGGCAGTTGGTAGAGTGGCCGCCCACTGACCGGAAGGTTGTTGGTTCGATCCCCGACCATGGCAGCCTACATGTCGAAGTATCCTTGAGCAAGATACTGAACCCCAAATTGCTCCCGATGCTGTGTTCATCGGTGTGTGAATGAATTCCCAATGGTGGCAGGTGGCACCGTTTAGGGTAGCCTCTGCCACCAGTATGAATGTGTGGGTGAATGAGTGCAGTCTGTAGTGTAAAGCCTTTCATTAGTGGTCGAAAAAGCTATATAAGTGCAGGTCTATTTACCATTACCATATAACATGTTATTTATTTATTTTAACTTTCCCTGCCTGCAGTCTTTATGCTAAGCTAGGCTAACCACATCTTAACTGAACACCCAGACTGATATCCATCTTCTTATCTCACTCGTTAAAGATAAATGAAAGTGCTGAAGGGAATCATAGCTCGTAGGGGCACCATCTGTAAAACAGAAAAATATAGCCAATTCACCTAAATCAGTCTCATAAAGTTACTAAACTATCAATTTGGAGCACTGATAATTATGATTATAATTATAATCAAATACCTTATTAATATTTAGCAGTGATTGAAGGAATCATGAATTCTTGTCATAGAAGAGGCTAGCAGCTTTTGTAATCAAAAAGTAAAGCAAATAAAAGCACACATCTAAGTTTCTTTTAGTGAATCCTGGTATTTCTGGAAAAGAGCAGGAGTTTGGATGACTTTCCCCAAAAACCACTACAGGTTAAGTCGAAACGACTTAATGCCAACAGCAGGTGTATTCAGAGTGTGTGAAGGAGGGCTGCGTATGGGAAATCAACCTCCTCACAGTCAAACTCATCAATGCTAATGGCCTAGCAGCAGCAGGCCATTTACAGCACAATGGAAACTCTGCCTGGATCTTTTTTTTTGTGTGCTTGCATGTGTGTGTCTTTGCTTTTTCAACGTGCGTTCAACAAAGAAAGAAAAAAGAGGCAGAAAGTTCAACGGGGCAAACAAAAGTGAGAGTGACGGACTGAGCGAGGAGCATAAACAAGCCTCAGACTAAAGGAGCCCAGAGAGAGTTTGATAGATAAATAGTGAAATAGTGTGCAGACAGACAGTGTTAGAGAAGGCTGGGCGATGGGGCGGCCATGACAGCCATTTGAGACTCAATCGATTGACAGATAAAATGAAAGTGGCCTGTCTCGGTCCCTGTTCCTCATCCAGCAGTCTCCCTGCTATTGACAGCTTGATAGAAAAAGACAATGGCAGAGTGATGGGGGATGAATAACCTGTACGGGAGAGAAAGGGCGACACACAGGGAGAGAGTGTTTGGGAGTTGAAGGAGGAATGAGTGTGTGTTCTCATTAGCAGGTAGATAGGGTGAGACGGAGGTGACAGGTCTGGGAACTGGATGGGAGGTGATTCAGGCTGCCAGACAAAAGCAAACACACACAGAAACACACATCACGGGTCTCAAACTTGAATTACCTGGGGGCCGCTGGAGGCAGTGTCAAAATGACTAAAAAAAGACACAATATTACTTAAAGAAAGACACAAAATGACCAAAAAAAGACACAAAATGACTAAAAAAGACACAAAATTACTTAAAGAAAGACAAAATGACCAAAAAAAGACACAAAATTACTAAAAAAAAGACACAAAATGACCAAAAAAAAGACACAAAATGACTAAAAAGACACAAAATCACCGAAAAAAATACTAAATTACTTAAAAAAGACACAAAATGACCAAAAAAGACACAAAATGACCCAAAAAGGCACAAAATGACCAAAAAAAGACACAAAATTACCAAAAAGACACAAAATCACCGAAAAATACTAAATTACTTAAGAAAAGGACAAAAAAAGACAAAAAAGGACCAAAAAAGACACAAAATGACCAAAAAAAGACACAAAATTACTAAAAAGACACAAAATCACCGAAAAATACTAAATTACTTAAAAAAAGACACAAAATGACCAAAAATGACACAAAATGACCAAAAAAGACACAAAATTACAAAAAAAAAGACTTAAAATGACCAAAAAAAACCCAAAATTACCAAAAAAACACACAAAATTACCAAAAAAAAGACTGAAATGACTGAAAGAACACAAAATTTCTAAGAAAGACACAAAATTATTTTAGCAAGACACAAAATTTCAGGAAGAGAGTGTTTGGGAGTTGAAGGAGGAAAGAGTGTGTGTTCTCATTACCAGGTAGTTTCAGGCTGCCAGACAAAAGCAAACACACACATCTATGCACACATCAGGTGTGTGTCCAGGCTAAATGGCTGCCATGCCCTGGCCAGGTATCTGTTGGAGGAATGGACGGGGGGGTTGGCGAAGCCTCCAAGTGTTTGAGAAATATTTCCTGATGATTCCAGCCAGATCTGTTTCAATTACACAGCAGAGAGACAGAGCAGACAGGGAGGATTTCCAATCAGCCACCGTGGGAGCTGTGAAGGGCACTCTGATTCTGGAAATGACACAAACTGCACCACTACATCCAGGTTGCAGAGAAACTTGACTCTTGTTTGCAGGCTGATTAAAAGCCAAGTGACCAGTATTCAACGGAAAATGGGTCACGGTTTTAGGAAGAAATTTATCATAATATCAGCTCATTTCTTAGGCTTTTTGGGAAACCTTGCTACAACCATAGACTGTATTTAAATAATGGACGTAGTCATTGTGATGTCACTTGTTGGTTTATAACTTTATTGACACGTTGCCATAGATACGCATTGTTGCCAATCAAAGGTAGCCCCGCCCCAAATCATACGATTCTTTGTCTTCTAATTTCTTCTAAATGGGGCCAGAGTGTTGAGAAGAGAGAAGTTTCCTCATTTTTGTATTGAAGTGAATGGACCCAAATGGAATTTATGGTAGAATGCAGCTTAGGGCACTTCCTGGTTTGCCTCCCTGCTAAGACCCGGAGGTTGCCGCTTGTTCTTGACACAGTCCGTCCCATCACTACCAATTGGGCAGCACCTTTGGTCCAGTCAGTGCACATGCCTGCATTCGTGCAGTATTTGGTGGCCGTTGTTTCAGAACCTGCTTCCATCTCGAAAGTATGCAAATGTATGAAATCATAATGCAAAGAAGCTATATTAATTCCTCAAAAAGATAGAAACTTTTAAAGGTTTAACATTTTTTTACTAGTGATTGACACCATAGTGTTGTGCTGAAAAAAAAAATATGATTAAGATTTTTCATTTTGTATTGAAATGAATGGAACAAAATGCTTCTGCAGCCGCCGTCAGCGCCCCCTGCTGGAATTTTGGGTAGAATGCAGCTTAAGGCACTTCCTGGTTTGCCTCCCTGCTCAGACCAGGAGGTTGCCGCCTGGTAGTGATACAATACCAATAATCACCAACTTTGCATTTTCTGTCAGCTGTGAGGACATTTTTTTTAGCCCCTTTCAGCTCATTGTTTTGGTTTTACAGCCCACAGGTTCATTATTGTGGTTCGGTCACCACTCTGTAGTGAATATGGACCGCCAGGATTCTTGAAGCATTCTTCCAGACCATCATATGTCATTTCAATGTTCATGTTGACAAGCACATAATAATAAGGCATTTATTTTATATAGTTACTTTTAATAATGGTTTAAAAAAAAAAGAAGAACAAAATATCACAAAGCATCGAGCAGGGACGGCAGCTTTTTCTATGCCCCATGCCAGTTTATAATGATAATATATTTTGTGCAAAATGGAGTTATTTATTGCTGCTGCAAGTCTCCCGTCCAGAAATCTTTTGATCTTTTGTGTTTGAATTGAATACCTACTAGGCTTCAGAGAACTTTCAAAACACTTTGAGGAACGGCCATGGGCTGAAAGGCTTGTAGATTTTATTTAAACAGTTATTTGCATCATAATCACTCAGTCTGTCACATGGTCCGGGCCGCTCTAGTGTTCAAGGCAAGTATCCCATGGTCAGGATCATCTCTGGCTTTTATTATCATCAGCCAATCACGTGGCACAAACTAAATGTACAAAGCATGGAGACATGCTTTTAAAAAAACTGTTCAACTTTAAACCAAGCACCAGAATAGGGATGAAAAGTGACTTAAACGTGGCATGGTTGTTGGTGCCAGATGGGCCGGTCTTAGTTCAGAACCTGCTGATCTACTGAGAGTTTCGCAAACTACCATCTACAGCAGGGGTCTCAAACTCAAATTACCTGGGGGCCGCTGGAGACAATATCAAAATGTCCAGAAAAAGACACAAAATTACTGAAAAAAAGACACAAAATGACCCATAAAAGACACAAAATGTAAAAAAAAGACACAAAATTACTTTAAAAAAGACACAAAATGACAGAAAACAACTAAAGTACTTAAAAAAGAGAGAAAATGACAAAAAATACACAACATGACCTAAAAATACACAGAATTGCCAAAAAAAGACCTACGTTTAGGGCAATAAACAGTGGTCAGTGGTTTTACGACATAAATCCACAGAAACTGCAGCCTTGTTTTTAAAACAGGTGTGCTATTTGTATGCATAGGAATTTATGCGGGCTGTTCCTATGTATGCATAGGAATTTATGCAGGGAATTTATGCGGGCTGTTCCTATGTATGCATAGGAATTTATGCGGGCTGTTCCTATGTATGGATAAGAATTCATGCAGGCTGTTCTTATGTATGCTGTTTCTATGTATGCATAGGAAATTATGCGGGTTGTTCCTATGTATGCATAGGAATTTATGCAGGCCTATGTATGCATCGGAATTTATGTGGGCTGTTCCTTTGTTTGCATAGGAATTTATGCGGGCTGTTCCTATGTATGCATAGGAATTTATGCAGGCCTATGTATGCATAGGAATTTATGCAGGCTGTTCCTTTGTATGCATAGGAAATTATGCGGACTGTTCCTATGTATGCATAGGAATTTATGCAAACCTTATGTGCAATAATAAGTTAGTTAGTTCAGTTAGTTGGTTTAGTTACAATTGGCAATGACTCATTACTGGAAAAATCAGTTTCACTTGATACATTGCATCATGATCGCCATATATGAGCTTGTGTCATTCATTTAATTCAAATCTATCAGGTTCAACAACTCCCAGATATGTTAGAATTATAAAGGCCTATGTGTGGAAGACTTTAAAGAATGTGACAGGAGAGATTTAGTGATAGGAGGTGTGAAGGTTTGCTGCAGAGATCTGGACCCCCTGGACAGAAGACTAGAAAAACCAACATCTCCTCCCTGAACTTCTCCTCTTCTTCTTCTTTTTCCTGCGGGCCCCAGATGGAGATATCCGAGAGGTGAGCGAAGATGTTACCATCCGGCCGCCTGCTGAGAAATAAAGATTGGCTCAAACCGGGCTGTCATGTGGGATCAAGCACACGGAGAACCCCAGAGAGCTCCAGGGAGAACCAGGGAGAACCAGCACCCATTCCTTCTAGAGCTTTCTGAAGCTGCCAGGTGAACCTTTATGTCTCCCTGTGGCTTTCTAGTGAAAGTGGGTTTGATGCTCCACTCTAAGGGTAATTAAGAAATGTTAGGGTCATAGTAGATCTCCCATCAGTACAGTAATGATGTTGAATTATGTCAGTAATCTTCCCCTGTGCTTTCCAATCCCTCAGCTGCTCAACTGTTTCATTCATGTTTGAAACGAAAATAATAAACGGAGGTAAATAATGTCAAGAAGGTGATTTTTTTTAAAAGTGCACGAAAGTGCTACATCTGCCACATGTTTTGAAATGTGCCTTGTGTGAAAGTTTGTCTTAAATGACCAAAAAAAGACACAAAATGACAAAAAAAAGACACAAAATGATCAAAAAAAAGGACACAAAATGACTGAAAAAACACAAAATTACTAAAAAAAAAAGGACACAAAATTACCAAAAAACACAAAATTATTTAAAAAAGACACAAAATGACCAAAAAAAGACACAAAATGACCCCAAAAATACACAAAATTACTAAAAAAGACACACAATTATTAGAAGAAGACACAAAATTACAAAAAAAAGACACAGAATTACCAAAAAAAAACACAAAATTATTTTAAAAAGACACAAAATTACCAAAACAAAGACACAAAATTACATTACATAACATTTCCACTTCTTCCAGTGCCTTTCATATAAAACTCACATTAAACTTTCATATCAAGGTGGGGGCCACAAAATATCGTCACGAGGGCCACAATTGGCCCGCAGGCCGCGAGTTTGAGACCCATGTCTTAAATGCTTCAATTGCCTTTTTTGGGCAGCAGAATGAGATTATTTTTAATGTTTTGTTTATGCTTAATATCATTTTATTTGTATGATTTTATGTTAAAATTTGGGGGTAATTTGTGTGAGTAGGGCATATGCAACAGCATATCAACCTCCAGAATTGAGTCTGAATTAATTAATTAGTCCTTAATTTTATCTAGTGATTCATGTGTTAACGATGTATACTTTTGGTTCTGCGTATTAATTATTGTTTTATATTTAGTACTAGCAGACAGACTCAGAGACTGGTTGGTGGAGCATTTAGCAGATAAACAGACAGATATTTCACAGGGGGATTGGAACCACTACATTTATTTTAGAGAGACCATTAATTAGGAATAAAATAAAGAGTGAAGACAATGAATATCTAAGATATCTAAGACATGAATTAGACAACTGTAAATAAAGTGTTTGATGTGAAAAAGCTTTGATCAGCACCACAAAATGCTTCATAATGACAGTTTCAACAGTGAAATGTTTTAAATCATTATTTCAATGAATTGTGGTATTTTAATACATTTTTTTCTGCATCCAATATGCTCTCCAGTGTTATTTTTTATTCTGTTTAATTGCCCCGTTATATTACAATCATTCAATGCAAAAATCTGTTGGACTGAAGTGAACCGTTTTATCAAGAAGAACCCTTTAGATTGCATTTAATAAACACAGAGACAAGAAATACACAGCTTATTTCTCCATATGGATTTATATATATATATATATATATATATATATACATTTATATATAAATGTAAAAAAGACACAAAATTACCGAAAATAAATGTAAAAAAGACACAAAATGACCAAAAAATAACTTTTAAAATGACAAAAAAGAAGAGTTTAATTGAAGAGCTGATATCAATAAAACCATGAAAAATGTCTAGATAATAACCTTAATCATAATCAAGAAAACCATGTCATTTTGTGTCTTTTTTTTTTACATTTATTTTTGGTCATTTTTTGGTCATTTTTACATCTACAGTGATGGAAACATTCTTGATAATAATCAAAATCATTATCAAGAAAATGATCTTATCAGCTATTTGTGTTGTTATCATTTTATCTGTCCAAACAAATGTACCTTTAGTTGTACCAGTTGCACACTGTCTAATGTTATTGTGTGGTAATACAAGTGCAGATTCATTTTTTTTTTTTAAAGTCAGCACTGCAACAGTGAAATTAATGGAAATCAATGCTTGCATACACAACAGGAAACTCTGATGGTCAAAGTATTATTTTTGTAGTAAATTAGAATCTGAATAAGCTTTTTTTTGCATGCATGGATTTATTGTTTCCATGACTATTTTTGGTCAATTTGTGTCTATTTCGATAATTTTGTGTCCTTTTTGGTCCTTTTTACATTTATTTTTGGTCATTTTTTTGTCTCTTTTAGTAATTTTTACATTCATTTTTGGTCTTTTTTGTCATTTTTATATTTATTTTTGGTCATTTTGTCTTTTTTGATCATTTTTACAGTTGTTTTTGGTCGTTTTTACATTGATTTTTGGTCATTTTTTGTCATTTTTATATTTATTTTTGGTCATTTTGTCTTATTTTGGTCATTTTTACATCTACAGTGATGGAAACATTCTTGATAATAACCAAAATGTACCTTTAGTTGTACCAGCCATTAAAATGAACAAGAAATGGGAAAAATTATTAGACCACCCTTTTTCTTCAATTACTGTACATCATATTTTATAAGAAATATATAGGCAAGTCCACCTGAAACTTGTTTAAATTGTGTTATTTTTGTCGTAAATTAGAATCTAAATAAGCTTTTTTTTATATGCATGGATGTATTGTGTCCAATCTGAGATACAAGATGTGAGACACCGCTCTGCTCCTTTAAGATGATCTATTTATCTATTTTCCCGGTGAATAAATGCTGCAGAGCTCAGGTGTCCTCCCTGGCTCGCTCCGGGGCCTCCTGTTCCAGTCCCGTGATTTGATTCCCTCGTCTCTTCCGCCTCACATCAGATCGCATTAGAGCGGCCCGGCCTGCACAGGCTGCACCGGGATATCAATACTGATTGCCAGCCATAATTACAATGTAATGTTTGAGAGAAGCAGCATCTGAATGAGACGTTATCAATATTTATGCCACTCGTGATTTCATAAGCTTCTTATTTTAAGGTCAAATGGGCACATTATGCAGAGTTATGGACTCTGATAAAACAATAAGGGAAGCTGTTCAAAGTGCTGACCTCACAGTTACAGTCCTCTCTTTCTCTTTTCGACCTCGCTGATAACAAATGATAAACAAAACAACTTTGGAGCTGCACAGATATGCTGCTGAGAAAAACCAGAGAGGAAACAAAGAGCTGAGAACGGATCAGAGAGAGGCTGATTAAAATATAGGAGTCATTTATCTGGGGAGAGAAGCTTCCTGCACACTTTATAACCTGAAGATGGTTTTAATTCTAAAAAAAAAGCCTTGTTTAGTTGGCGATGAAATGCTTTGGATAATAATAATAATAATAATAATAATAATACAGAGTTCACAAAGTGCTTTGACAGAACAAGGATGGATAAAACTCCTTCAAAAATAAGAAACCAACAATGAAGAAGAAATTTAACTCTATGGAGTTTGGGACTATTTTGTTGGTTTTTGACTCTTTATGCAACTTAAATCATAATCACCATGTTATGCTGGTATCATCTTTTTCAGCAACCTCACCTCATTATTATTTTGTCATTTTGACTTACTGGATCAACATTTTGAAACACAAAAAAACACGCAAAATTTTTTTTTTTTTTTTTTAAATGTGAAAAAAACCCCACAAAATTACAAAAAACACAAGTAAAAAATATTCAAAAAAACTTTTTTTTTTTCCAAAAAAACCCCACACAGAAACCCACATAAAAACACAAAAACACACCAAAAAACCCCCACATAAAACACACAGAACACACACATAAAAAACACACACAAAAATTACAAAAAACACAAAAAATAACACAAAATCACACAAAAGATTACATTAAAAAGGTTGAAACGCACACTGCAAAATCTGAAAAATCTCAAAAAGTAAAACCATGTTACACTTGGTCGTGGTGATTTTAACCATTGAAGAAAAAGAGCTATCGCACAAAATTGGACATGGAAACTTATGAAAAAGGCAAAACTTGTAGTAGGCAGCGGCTATTATGTTTGTAGAAAATGTATTACGTTTGTGGGATTATTGCATTAAAAGCTGCAGATTTTCATTATGTTTGTGGTTTATTACATCAGTGGGCATTATTACATTCGCGGGCGTTACATGCCATAATTTAATTTAATTTGTGAATATATCCAATTTAAAACTGAAACAGTTTATTTTATGTTTGGAATGAGAAACCTTTTTTTAATTTATGGTTTTTTTTTACATCCCATAACATGGTGTTTTTCTGCCATTTCTGGTTAAAGCATGCTCTAATATGTATCAACAGACTTGAAAATTACCATTTTTGACAAAACTCAACATATATGATTTTTTTTCAATGGGTCATTTTTGGACATACCATACAATTGTGTTTTCTCACTATTTTTGGACAAACTATACTACCACATGTATCAACAGACTGTTTATCATTTGTTTCAAGCTGATCAGAGTGAAAAATTCTAAAATGTTCTAAAACGTAATTGAAACAGAATGCCACAATTTAACTTGTTAAATATTCAATTCAAAACTGAAACAGTTTATTCTATGTTTGAAATGAGAAACCTGTTTTTATTGATGTCTCCTGGTTTCCCTTTTTGAATCATAATGCTGACTCTCACCACCTGCTGCTGTGGACACTTATTGGCTCTTTGTCTCTGCTAGTTGGCCAATTGTCTGTCTTTGTGCAACTTTTTGGCCCAGACTCTGGCAACTTGGGGCAATTAAAGCGTCGGCCTTCATTGCTGCGAGCTCTTTGATGATGTGCTTTGATCTTTGCTTCTCTTTCTGCCAATAGATCCACCTATATCCTCCACACACACACACACACACACACACACACACACACACACACACACACGCATACACACACACACACAGACACACACACTATGGTGCACTCTTTGTACGTCTGTCCAGAGATTTTAATAGTCTTGATCACAATATGTTTTAAACAAGCTTCTATCCATTAGTTTTAATGATTCTTCTTTGAACCGGTGAAAAAAGTATTTTTTAGGTAAAGTTCAAACTGATTTTGCAGAAAGATGCAAGTTCCCAAATGGTTGACAAAGATATCCTACACTGTAAAAAATGTTTAGAAATTACAGTAAAACTCTGTCAAATTGCATCAGAAATAGGTCGTAATTGTATATCACTGTAGTAGATACTTGTAATTACCGCAAATCAAAGAATAGCATAAACTTTAAATTCTACTGTCATAAACTGTAGAAAAACACACAGTTTTGCTGTAAAAAAATTCAAATTTTCATGTAAAATGAATGGAGAAATACCATGATGACACAATAATCCTAAAATTAAAGGGATTATTCAGTATAAATTACAGTTTTTGCTGATATTTTGATTAATGTAGCCTAAACATGCTTTGGTTTGTCACAATTAAAAAAGCAAAACACCACAGAGTTTTATCAGTTTCATCATTTGATAAATGCCGAGCGTTGCATAGAAATGATCGTACGTCCACTTTTCGCTCACTTTCTGTCGTACGCTTGTTTGATAAATAAAGGCCAGTAAGTGTATGTTTTTGGATTTATGGATAGACTATCCAAAACTCTGCCTGAAGTCATGTTGCATCCATTTTATGTTTCTTTGTGACTGTTTTGCAGTGGTGTAAGAAGTATTCAGGTCCCTTACTGCAGTAAAAGTACTAACACCACACTATGAAATTACTCCACTACAGTAAAAGTCCTGCATTCAAAACTTACTGAAGTAAAAGTACAAAAGTATCAGCATCAAAATGTACTTAAAGTATCAAAAGTGAAAGTACTCGTTATGCAGAATGGACCAACCCAGATTGTTTTATATGTTGTAAATATATTATTGCATTATTTGTATTGATGCATTTATGTACGCAGTATTTTAATTTTGTAAAGGTAGGCTCATTTGAACTATTTAATATACTGTTATGAGGTATCATTAAAAAACAAATGTCATATCTCTTTAAATTTATCATGTTTTTCATGTTTAATCTTGACCCAAAAAATAGTAACTAAAGCTGTCAGCTAAATGTAGTGAAGTAGAGTATATAGTTACATAAAATGGAAATACTCAAGAAAAGTGCAAGTACCTTAAAATTGTACTTAAGTACAGTACTTGAGTGAATGTACTTAGTTACATTCCACTACTGCAGTCATTTTTGGGCTGTTTGGAGTCAGTAAGTGTATGTTTTTGGACATATTGTGTTTCTTTTTAGCCATTTAGTGTCTTTTTATAGTCATTTTGCATCCCTGCAGTATTCTTGTGTTTCTTTGTAATTACTTTGAGGGTTTTTTTGTGGTCATTTAGTGTCTCTGTGGTGTTTTTTTGTGAATCAGGAACCCTGTACCCAATGAGCCCATTCAGTAATCCATCCATGATTGTTAATGCCAATGAATATGGAATGACCATATAAGGATTTCCTCCTGTTATAGTTACCCTTTACAGAGAATTCTCCATTTAAACAGCCAGAGAGTTCACTGTAATATCTGATATCTGATATCTCCAAACTGTGTGCAGGGTTTATCTAAAAACTAAATGCCTTTTTATAAGGTCTTAAAAATCCCTCATATAATGTTACAATGCATGTAAATATCTGACATCTGCAGATGCCCTGTTTGTGAAAAGCAGTAGTCTTCTTTTATGGAAAAGTGAACCACTGAAACATCATTTTCACTTTAAAAGCCTGCAATAAACGTCTGCTTCTTTCCCACTCACCCCTGGGTTGGTTAGGTTTGTTCTACACAGCGAACACATCAAACCATTTAATGGCCCTTCATTTTTTTCTCTTTTGTAAACAAAGAGAGGCTCCACATTAATGGAGGTTCATCACAGCCAGATGCACTGACAGATAGAAACGAGCTAATGACCGAGACAATTAATAGCACGAATGAGAGCTTCCTCCCTCCTCCTACACCTCCTGCTACATTCCTTAAATATGAGTGTTTAATTAAGCAGCAATATTAATTAGGACTTTATGATATTAAGATGTGTGGGTGAGGAGGGGGAGGAGGGGGGGGGGAGTAGAAATGAGACTGGTTAGAGTAAATGAGTTTAAGACAAATGACATGCAAGAAGACGTGTATGCGAGTCTGCACTGGCACGCCGTTTAATGGCGCCCAGACTGATGACACGATAGAGCTCCATGTTCCACTGAGGTAATACAGTGTTAATGACTAGAGAGAAGATCATTATTGGGTCGCAGTAAGAGAAGAGGATGTGAGTAGTTAAACAGGTTCATGAGGTTTAGCGTGCATCATGACGCGCAGAGTCCGGCAGCTAATGGTGCGTTCAAGGTCTACAGGAATGTCAGAATTTGACGTTGTTATATATTCGAGCTCCAAGTTCCGACTTTGAAGTTCTGACTTTCAGTGTAAATTGATAAAACACCCAATAAGGCGTTACGGTAAGAACGTGTTAGACCCGCCCTCAAAATAAAAGCAAACACATGTAGCTTTCAAAATAAGAGCATATGGATGTGTTAGCAGAATCCACCACATAATTTACAAGAACCCTTATTGTCCTTTACAATAATTCATTAAAAATATGCAATGATTAAGATGGAATAACTGCATTAGAATGTGCAAGAGGCACCAAATTTAGGCTTTTAGGGCGAAATTTTCTTTGGGGGAGCATGCACCCAGACCCCCTTATTAACTTATGGTCTCCCAATCATAGTCTCAGAAAATCCTGTGGGGAAAAACTTGGCTTGACACCCTAGACCATTTTATATGAATGGCACTTTACTTTTTTTGTCTTTTTAAAATAATTTTGTGTCTTTTTTAAAATAATTTTGTGTCTTTTTTAAAATAATTTTGTGTCTTTTTTTAAATAATTTTGTGTCTTTTTTGGTAATTTTGTGTCTGTTTTGTAATTTCGTGTCTTTTTTTGGTAATTTTGTGTCTTTTTAGGTCACTTTGGAGTTTTTTTTGGTCATTTTGTGTCCTTTTTTTTAAATAATTTTGCATCTTTTTTTGGTCATTTTGATACTGCCTCCAGCGGCCCCCAGGTCATTTGAGTTTGAGACCCCTGCCCTAGACAAACAAGAAATGGCCCAGCAGTATGTTCAGGGTAATAAAAAGAGGTGTTTTTGGGTCCTCCATTATTTATGGAAATATGTTGGTTGTTGTTTACACTACAATTCATTTAAAAATGTTTAAATAAAACATTTTTGGGTTAGGGCATGGAGTGGAATAATACCACATTGAGTTGAAATCCTTTGCAGACAGCTTCGTCCCCCCAGTTCAAAAATCTGCGCCCCTGGTGTGTATTACCCGACTCCACAGAACAAATCACACCATTGACATTTTCCCGTGTAAAGCAACCAAAATAGGTTTGTTTTGGGAAGACGCAGGAGTTTGAGAAAGGCTACGAGCCGCCCCCTCAGATTTATCCATCTCCACTTTGTCAATATTTGCTTGAGTGTTAAACACTGAGAGATGCTGAGAGTCTGGGTCAGAGCTTGTTTAATAAATGAAACAAGCAAGCCAAATGCTTTTTTAAAGACGGAGTACTGTTTAATTTGCAGCTGAAAGGCTTTTCATTATTAAATTAAATGCTTCTTGTATAAATATTCTAGTGCATTGAGTGATAAATGAGGTGTGCTATGAGTTGCATAATAGAGTTCCCTATCTCACCACTGCACATAATGATCCACCTAGCTCAATATGAACAAAAAAACCTGTATACAATCAACCTGGAAGCAAATAGATACATTTGTTTTACTTGATTCCTTTGGCATTCAAACAGTGAGATGGTTTTATAGAGCAGATTTAATCAGCTGTCTGAATTTCTTGTGAGAATTCGCACTTCATTATCCGTGTGAGGTAACCATAGCGGTAGCGGATGAATCTACTGTGGTTTGAGGAATTTCTCCACTGATTGATTTTCTAATGAAAATCACTTTGAGGCATCTGGGGATAAGAGGTCCAGAGTTTAGGAGTCAGTATGTTTATGCCAGGATATTAGTTTGTTTAATATTGATGCACTTGCTATTGGGATAGGTTCACATCAGCAGTCTGCACTGTGTTTTAAAGCAGAGAAAGAGTTATTAAAGCAGTAAGTTAACAGCTATAAACCATCCAGTTCTTCTCTGTGAACCTTTAACCATCCTGTACTTTCAATGCATTTCACTACGGACAGAAAACACATGCAAATACACAAAACACAAGCAAATTAAGAAAACATCTTCATCAATTTGACAACACAAGAGCAGCATTTAGAAACACGCTGCAAGATAAGATATTGTCAAGATAATTATAATTTCACGTTGTAACGTGAAATCACATTATTTCATAATAATGATATTTTCATGTTTTAACATGATATATAGCGTTAGCCCGCTAGCCCGTATCAATCACATTGCAGTTAAACAATTCAAATAAATTAATGATTCACGTTTTAGTTTATCTCTTTCAATGGCACCGAGTTGGTCTTGGTCTTTCTAACCCGCTAACGTTAACATGCTAACCGGCTAACGTTAACATGCTATCGATCGCTGGCTAATGTTAGCATGTTATTGATCGTCGGCTAACGTTAGCATGCTATCGATCGCCGCCTAACGTTAACATGCTATTGATCGCCGGCTAACGTTAGCATGTTATTGATCGCTGGCTAACGTTAACATGCTATGATCATTATAACGTTATAACGTGAAGTTATCATTATCTTGAAATTACTTGATAATATCACATGCGTGTCCAGACGTGTGCATCACTTTTAAGTGTCCTCTGGAAACACTTCTGTTGTGTTGTGGTCTTTGCAGCACATTTTCTGAATGCTGTTCTCGTGTTGTCAAATTGATGAAGATGTTTTCTCAATTTTCTTGTGTTTTGTGTATTTGCATGTGTTTTATTTAAGTTGCAGTGCTGTAAGCCCTCAGGGCCACCGTAATGTAACAGTGGGTTAGGGCTGCAATATCGTATGTCTGAATGTACAATATCAATGAATGTGTTGATGTGTGAATGTTTGGGGGGGAAAAGAAGTAGAAAAATCAAAGTTGTGAACTGTCAGGACTCAGGTGGGGAATCAAGAGCAGATCCGAATAACTTTTAGTTATTTAGTTTTATTCAAAAAACAGGACAGTGCAGGAGGCAAAAACAGAGTCCAGGTACAGGCAGATAATCCAGACACGACAGGCAGAAAAAGCAGGAAGGATTCAAAACCGAACAAAAACTTTCTTAAATCTCTCCAATATAAACTAAATTACTAGTCTCACACTGTGATGATCTGACAAACTCAACTGAACAGACAGGGTTTAAATACTCACTCTGATTGGCATTAATGAGAGACAGGTGAACCGAAAAATGGCGGGAAAAGAACAAAGGCAGGAAGAACCAAACAAGGACATGGGCGTGGCCCTGGGGCACATGACTAAAACACATGGCTGTAGAAACAAAACAAAGTCCAGAACTCTCATAACTCTGACAGGTAGAGGGAGACTCCTGACATGAACAGTGATAGAAGAAGTATTCAGATCTGCAGTAAAAGTACTAATACCACACTATTAAAATCACGCCACTACTGCATTCAAAACCAGGCGGCAACCTCCAGGTCTGAAAAAGTCTGTGACTACGTCCATTATTTATACAGTCTATGTTCAAAACTTACTTACGTAAAATCACAAAAGTACCAGTCTCCAAGTAAAAGTACTCATTGTGCAGAATGACACCACTCAGATTGTTATATATATACAAATTATTGTATTGTTATTATTATTATTATTATTATTGATGCAGTTATGTAAGCAGTGTTATGATTTTCTCAAGGTAGGGCTCTTTTATAACTACTTTATATACTGTTATGAGGTTTATTTTATTTTTCATTTTCACTTCCTGCCTTATTGGATTATTATAGTTATTGATTATGTTAGCAGCATTTTATTGTCTTGGTAGGGCTTATTGTAAGTTCGTAATATACTTTTATGTTGTTTTATTGATAAACATGCACACATATTATACATGTATCATGTTTTTTATGTTAAATCTCGACCTGAAAAGTAACTAAAGCTGTCAGCTAAATGTCAACATGATCTCACTGAAATCCGTGAAATAGCCACGGATTTCGCTTAACTCAAAATCCGTGGAATAGCCACGGATTTGCTCAAATTTCCGTGAAACTGACACGGATTTCGCTACAATGCAAGTTAATGACAGTCATATCCCGTGGCTATTCCAACATACAAAGTGATTATGTACATTCACTGAGTGAATATTTAGAAAATAAAACATATATTTCTCGCTACAAATGTGATCAAAATCCATTTTTATGCAGAAACTAAGTCAAAATATTGATTTTTCACTAAAAAATGAGAGAACTGTCCGCCATGTTTTTTGTTCTGACCGCTGGGACCTTGAAAGTCACGTGACTTGGAACAAACCAATAGCCACGGGATATGACTGTCATTAACTTGCATTGTAGCGAAATCCGTGTCAGTTTCACGGAAATTTGAGCGATTCCGTGGCTATTTCACGGATTTCTGTGAGACCAGGTTGTAAATGTAGTGAAGTAAAAAGTACAATATTTGCTTCAAATCTAGTGGGGTAGAAGTATAAAGTTACATAAAATGGAAATACTCAAGTAAAGTACAAGTACCTCAAAACTGTACTCAAGTACATTACTTGAGAAAATGTACTTAGTTACATTCCACCACTGGTATTAAAGCAGTAGCATGTCTTCCTTTCACTCTGCATTGATTTTTTTTTAAATTTAAGTTTTCCAAGGTTTTCTCTTGTGGATTCAATGAACTTATCTTTATTCATGTATG